>NW_026126418.1:58842500-59007500 GCF_943737965.1 Phodopus roborovskii
AGCTGACAATGGATGATGCTGTCTTCATATGTCCATATTTTCAATAATATATCTTTACTTGGGCGGTCATTAATTTGATTTTGTTGCACATATGAATATACAGACAGTAACAAACAGGAACCTGTGCTTTAGTTAGAATGGGTTTTGAACCCTTTCTCACCACAGAAAAACGATAGTTATGTGCTATGGAAGGGCAAAGAACTATTGTTTCTGTATTCGTCTGCAGGCTGTTATTTCTTAAAATGTTTCCGCTAAGCAAATGTAATCACGATGGCATGCGTTATTAATTCAAAATAGCTTCTCAAATGGCTCAAGCTCAGGATGGGAGCGTGTCTGGTGCAGTATCATTTGTCATAATTCTTTGCTCTTATGTCGTGCCTTTTCTCCAAGCCACTCACATACTACATTTGCTTTGTGTCTATATTAAAGACAAAAGATAAACCCTCATTTAGTTAGACCTTTCCAATCCACTGCATCTTTTCATGTTTACACTGTAGGAGATCTACTAGTATCTCTTATTTGTTCTCTTAATATATCCTAGAAGGAGAATTCATGAAATTGTCAAGGAAAATTACATTCCTATGCCACCATCTGATTTGAGAATGAATTTTGTGGTGGAAGCCATTTTACTTAGGATAGTCTCAATGATGTCTTTCTGACACTTGTAATTATACTTTACAAAGTCCATTATTTGCTAAAATCACTTGTTTCAAATCTGAAGCAAAATAATTTTTACTGAAAATGTACATTTTAGTACTCCAAATAATCATTTTCTTTTTTTCCCCCCAGGAAAATAGTGAAATGCAGAACACTGTTAAACAATGAAATAATACTCATAAAATTAGGAGGGTATTCCAAGTTGTTGTTTTGTGGTTTAGACTTGCTGACAAGCATTTGAGGATGTCACAAACCTGATTGGTTAGTGTCCCTTTAAGGGAGGATGTCAGCTGCTGTCATATGGAATGCATCCCTAAAACTTGCTGTTTATTCATATCCCAGTTAAAGCTGAAACAAACAACTGAAGCTAATCACGCTTGAAGTTGGGTATCGCCTTTGTGGGCTTTATGAGCCTATTTTTCTGAAATTAGAAATTGCCTGAGTGAAATGTTTCTAGCTAAACTGCTTTCTACTGGAGTCATGATTTTTACAGTCAGATAAATGCCCCTTAAGCTCCATTTTTGTAAGCATCAGTGACATCCAGTGGCTAGCAGGCTGATCACAAGTGTGTCTCCCAGTGTGGGGGGCCCATGGCTCAGGCATGGCACCAGAACCTGCTCTGCATTGCTGTGGATGCTTCTGTTCTAGAGTTTTGGTTTTTTGTCTCTTTCCAAATGTGGTCCTCTGACTGGGATGACTATACATTCTACTGTGAACTTCTTGAAACAACACCAATAGAAATGAGAATTAAAAATCAGAAATAAAGATGCACACAGAGATTACACAGGAAAATACCGTTGCTTGGAAAACATAATTAGCATCAACACTAAACCCGAGGCTTCGAGCTCTGCAGGTGTTATTTAGAAATGGTTATCAGGGAGCTTACACAGCTTTCAGTGATACAGGGAGGACTTGTAAATTCTTGCGAGATTGGTTCATTATGCAGTTGGATGATGTTACTGTTAATGTTTCAGACACATATGCTTCATAAAATGGTCCACCTTAATTTGAAAAAAAAAGGTATTACTTGCAATTATGTGAGCCACATAAATTTATTTTCAGACAGTCAATTCATATTGATCATAACCCGACCTCACAATGACCTTGAGGAAAGGTAGTCTGTGACGAGTATAGATATTGGGATCAATACCGGAGTGCAATTGACTACACCTAGTTACTGATAAATGAAGTAAAAAGGTACACTATTTTCAGAAACAAAGATAATAACAGCTCATTTAGTCAACTGTTTGCAAAGGTTTAATATTGATACATGTAGTTATAATGACATCCTCGGGCGTTTTCAAATGGCAGAAAACAATAGGGTGCAGAGTCACTGAGCACATTAAGGAGAAAGAATCATTACCTTCCAACTCTGAATAAGAAATGCCACACTATTCCTGTCAACATCACTGTGAACCAGGGCATTCTATAAGCAGTGCAGGGAGATCCTGATCCCAGCACACAGGGCTGTTTGCTTTAGTGTTCTGTATGTGCCAGTTCTTGTGAAATGAAGCACCCTATTATGTGGGAACAAAGCCTCCAGGACCACACATTGTACGTTAGTACTACCCTCTCTTGCACATTTGCGGTGGAATTAGCTTGCCTATCCACAGGTAGAACCAACTGTAATCATGAGGAAGAGAGCATTTGGTCTCAGCGCATCTGCTCCGCTTTGATGCATGCCCTTCTGCTATGGAAACTTAAAAGAAAGGATGTTAACAAAAATTTCCCTCAATTGTTCCTTTCTCTTTGCTGGGAATTCCGCAGAGTGAGCACTTGGCAAGTTATACAGAACCTAAGTAAATAGCGTCCACTGGCAGAATGGTAACAGGTTGTGCAGCTTAATTGGAGGAGAGAAGTTCAGGAGCCGGCCGGTATCTGCTGCACCCAGTTGGTGAATGGTGCCTATGGAGAGAACAGAGTGATTTTTGCAGGGAGCTCATTTTGGGTAACTAGTCAGCTTGCAACTGTGAGCCAGAGGATTTGCATTCCGTGTGTTTTTCCTTTTTTCTTGTATAAAATATATTTCTATATCTTGAGTTTTGTTTATCTTTTGCCTGTACAATTTTAAGAAATTGGAGCCAGCACTCTGGTATTGTCTTTCTAAGGGAGGGGAATGCTGAGAGACATTCGTGGCTATTAAAATCTGCAAACAGAAGGAAAAAGCTCTGTTACAGTTAATTTCTGGTCATATTTCTTAAGCCACTTCTTTATCATGCCTCCTTCCTATTTCTGGTGCCTTTGTGTCTTTTGGTAACTGCTCTTGCCTCTTCTACTCATACGCAACTATTTACCAATAGACCTGAGTTTTCAATGTGGTGCTCCATCAATAAGCCTCTGACTGGTTTGTTAGTCAGTGTTCTGGGAAATCCTGTGTTATACTGGAGAACTGTAAATCTGTTATTGTTTCCCATAGCACAAATAAAAAACATCCTCTTATAGGCACTGGGAGGCACTGAACTGTTTAGTGGCATCATTGCCACAGTTACTAAGACACCCTGAAACACCTATCATCAAGGGATATGCTAATTTAAGGTATTAAAGACAGATTGCTTTAGCTTGTTCCAGTCTTCCCTTTGCTTGACAACTTTAACCAACCTGATGGGCCAGGCAGATTCTGGACTGCAGACTTTCCTGTTATGCAGCTGGACTGTCTGACTGGAGTAGTTATTAACTGACACCAAGAAGATATCAGTAATTAGGAAGCCAAGAATAGACTTTTGTATACCTTGTTGATACCAGACAGAAAGAGCAGAATATCTTCCTCCTTTTTACCAGGAAACTTTCAATGCTAAAAATCACATCACAAGCGTGATATAATAGTACCTCACACCACAGTTCAGAAAGCCTCTTCCGGGGAGGGTTTGTACTGTGATTGAGACCAGCACGGAAGAGACTTGCCTAGGATTTCTTTGGTATTTTTCTGTTCCTTTTTTCATGTGGCTAGGGCTTGAAGTAGGACCTTGAATCTTAATTATATCATCAGCTCTTGACTCTAAGCTTCTATGAGGGGTTTTGTTTATGTTATGTGGTATATATTCGGCAAGAAAAAAAGTCAGCTTTTATATTTCTAATTTTATTTTGGCAAAGCTGAGTGGGAATCCTAACAAACACCTGGTAATGGCTCAGAAGTCACTGATGCTCTGGGACCAACTATGTGTGGCCTTGTGTGTTCATTGCATACCAGGCTTACTTCTTATTCAAACCATTCTGTGTACCTCAGCTGTAGTGTCATGCCTACTGGCTAAGCCAGTAGAAGGCAAAGGACTATACTGCCAATCTTTTTCTTTGTATTCTAATTTTGGTTTTGGTAAAAACCCAAGTGACATCATAGCACCATTGCCTAAAATTAGTCCACTCAGCTGCTACACATGGACTTGCATCAGTCAACACACCTGGCTGATCTGTGCTGGCTGTTTTGGTTCATTTTGCACTGTTCTTGGTCAAAATTTTTCTTTGGGATTCTGTGTTGGGTTGATGTACTCTGATGTTCTTTCTTGGTGACTGTTATGGCCCCTTGTATTCTAGAACCTGACACAATGGCTTTCCACATGAATCTTCCACCCAGGTAATCTCATATTCCACACTGTCCCTCAAGACAAAGCTGTCCCTTAATATGCTATTCAGTTGGAGTATTTTTCTATGGCAGTTTGCCTAATAATGAAGTCTGATGAAGAGATGAATCATTCCATTGGACCTAAAGGCACATGTAGGGATATACCTACAATAAGAATGATGGCAGTCTTAAAGATTTTTCTCAGCAATATTTGAGATTAATTTTAGACATTAATGTTTTGCCATAGCAGACATATCCTGATACTATAACCCAGTCATCTCTAACATGACATCCCAATAAGCTTGCCTGTGCCACTATAGGGACAGAATAGTAGCAACAGTAGGAAGAGAATTTTAAAATTGTACTTATGAGTGTGTGTGTATGTGTGTGTGAGTGTGTGTATGTGAGAATGTGTGTGAGTGTGTGTGTAAGTGTGTGAGTGAGTGTTTGTGTATGTATGTGTGAGAATGTGTGTATGTGTGTGAGTGAGTGTTTGTGTATGTATGTGTGTGTGAGTGTGTGTATGTGTGTGTGAGTGTGTGTGAGATTGTGTGACAGTGTGAGTGTGTGTGTGTGTGTGTGTGTGTGTGTGTGCGTATGCATGTGAGTATACATGCCATGGTGCACATGTGGAAGTCAGAGGACACCTTGAAGGATTCTGTCCTCTACCATGTGGGTCTGGGACAAAACTCAGGTAGTCAGGTTTGATAGCGAGTGCCTTTACTTGCTAAGCCATCAACCTGGCTTCTAAGTGGATTTTTAATCTAAGGCCACAGATAGGCATTCCAGAAATGAGAAATTTGATATAGATTCTGAAACTTGATTGCCATGCATCCAAATTAAACAATTTCACTTGTTTTGACCTCTACCTTCTGCTGATTCTGTGCATTTTTTTTTTTTTTTTTTTTTATAGGAAATGGATGCTGGGTCCTCACTAAGGTTCTTCCTCACTAGGTGTGACTGTGCCACACCTCAGCCTCCATGACAAGATTTTTAAGTTTTTTTTTCCACCTTTAAATTTTTCCCTTAAAATTTGATTAATTTGAGGGGAGTACAGGAGTGGAGGGTAGATGGGAATGGACAGAGAAACGAATAGATCAAGATCATGTAAAAGACACATAGAATTAAAAAAAAGAAAAGAAAAGAAATGGAAATGGAATTCCTTTGCTGGGGCCATGTTTCTCTGACAAGAACAATTATCTTTAGTGAGAGACAGAAGGTATTGATTAAAAAGAGGGGGAAAAAAAATCTCAATTTTGCTACTCAGCCCAGGTATACTAAGTGAGCATGAAGACTTCACACCCATGACTGATTTTCCTGAACTCAAACTTGTTTCTCCTGAATTCTGGGTCTGTAATTCTAAATGTCCCAAGTCATGGAAACAAACAAACAAACAAACAAAAAGCAACAACATTCTTTCCATTTATCACTACATGAGATTGACCTCCACAGTATAATGCCTTAGGTTCACTTCTGCTATGGTATACCTGGTTAAAAAAAAAATTATCACAGATATGTTAAAAATGCAAAATAGCAAAGCAATAAACTTTACCATATTAATTAATTTTGAATGACTGCCAAACTCTTATATAAGGGCATATGACATACATGGTAATGGCAAATTAATTCTTTATGATCAGTGCTATTGTAATCAATGCAAAATGAATTCATAATGATAAGATACTTAAAATAAAGACTTACCACAAGAACAATAAAAGATCATCATCATCTGAGCTAGAGCATACTAATAAAGTATTAGTTCAATAAGCTGGGGCTCTCCATGACAATCAATGGAAGATAATTTATTTCTACTTGCCAATGTCTTGCTTTTCCTGTAAGGGCTGCATAAAAGCATAGTCCTTTGATTGTACTGTAAATTGTATGGTGAGGAAGGAGTATAGTACTCTTATTATTAAAAGTTTCACTGTATCATTTACTTTAGACATCACTTCTCTGCCAAGGAACTCAGGGTAAATTATACACATAACTTTACTTTCCAAATGAATTCCCTTTTGTCTCTATATCCTCTGAGGATCATGTGATCTGTCTTTCTCTTCTTTATTTTATTAATTCATCCTCTTCCCACCCCATCCTCTCCCTCTGCCAGGGATCACACCATTAGAGAGAACTGTATCATGTTCTCCCAGCAGCTTTCAAATGCCAGTAACTTAGGATTTTGTGTGGCATGAGTTTGTACAGGTCTTGTGCATGCTGTCACAACCACTATGAGTTTGTATGTGTAATTTCCCTGTTGTGTACAGAAAACATTTGTCTCTCGCTCTTACAGTCTTTCTGTCTACCCTCTCTTAAAGTTCCCTGAGCCTTGGGGGAAGGAGTGTGATAAATATGTTCCATTTAGGGCTGAGCACTCTGAAATCTCCTATTTTCTGAACATTGGCCAATGTGGGTCTCTGTGTTAATGGCCATCTAATACAAGATGTTTCATTAATGATGGTTGAAAGTGAAAGATCCATTAATTTATGGGCTTAGAAATAAGTCATTAGGAGTCATTTTAATACCATATTCATTTATTAGAATAGTAGTAGTAGGTTATCCTTTAGGGCCTATGCCTTATCTCATTGAAGTTTCTTGGTCTTGATAACAGTAACAGACTGGGGTGTATACCTTAATTCCAGCCTAAGAGTGGTTGGTTACACCCAAAAAATTTACATCATTATCATACCAGTGTGCAAATCTTGCTATAACAAACATTATTGTTGCTCATAGGGTTCTAAGATGGGTAGTGAGCATAGAACCTTCCAGCACTATGAAAGTTAGTAGTAATGAAGCTTTCAGATCAATTCCTGCTTGATTTTTCTATCTTTTATAATACAAGTATGTGGTGTTTTTAGCAATAGGTTTTTAGCAATAGGTTTTTAGCATCAGTTTCTGGAGGTTAATGAAAAGCAGTGACAATAGCCTGCAGTGTTTGGTAGTCTATGGGACCCCACTGGCTATCAACTCAGAAATAGGTAACCTTATCTTGGCATTAGGGTTTTTATTTGTTGACATGTGGTGTCTAGTTGAGAACCCCCCCTCCCCCGCATTATAGGGTAAGACACCATGGACATGGGAATTACTGACTGTCCTTTAACATACATTGAAGAATAAAAACAAGACTCTCTTATTTTTGTCCTGTCTGCCTTCTCCCTGTTCCCTCTTTTTTCTTTGTCCTTTGTTTTCATTTCTTTTCTTACATTCTTACCTGTGTTTCTTCTATAATAAATATTTATGAGCATCTTCTATATGTTAGGAACATTTTGAGACCCAGAAGTAAATTCATGAAAATAATATTAAGCTTGTATCAGATCTGATCAACCTTCAGTTGTTATTTTGTTTGTTATTTGATTTTGGGTTGAGACAACTTTTAAGTTACTCTTGGTAACATGGAAAGCTGTATTTCCCAGCACTCCGGAATTTAAATGGGGCTGTGTGATAAGTTCTATATATTCATTTAGATGTGAAGAAATTTTGTCTGATACTTTTGGACCAAGCTTATGAAACCTGTCTTCAGTCTTGGTTTTTTTCTTCTTTCTCACAAGGAAACTTCATTTTGAAGCCATATAGCCATAGACAGTAGCAACCTGTACTGCTACTGTGTTTTAACCAGTGCTTTCTATAGACTTAGAATATCTAGAATCCATCTCTATCTTTATAATCTGTGTATATAAATACCAAGTCACCTTTTTATGTACTTCCAACTATAGGAATTGGCTCACACCGTTATGGAAATCAAGAAGTCCCATGACCTGTGCCTACAAACAGAAAATTGGTGGTTGTACTTCTGTCCAAATACAAAGACCTAGAAACTGCCTGGGGCTGCCAGTATAATTTCTGGAACCTGAAGGCCTTAGAAACAGGAACTCTGATCTCTAAGATTAGAAGATAGATTTCCTGATAGAAGGAGGAGGAGGAGAAGTAAAGAAGGAGGAGGAGGAAGACGAGGGGGGAGGAAGAGGAGGAGGAGAGACAGAGAGGCAGAAAAGAGAGGGTTTTCTCTCACTCTGCCCCTTTGTTTGGTCATCCCCCAGTGGATTAGATGATGGGTATTCACACTGGTGAGGGCAAATTTTCTTTATTCAGATTGAATTGCTTACAAAAAACCCAAAAAGTTATTACTGACATACCAAGAATGATAGTTTATCAGTTAACTTTCTTTTTCTTTCTTTCTTTCTTCTTCTTCTTTTTTTTTTTTTTTTTTTTTTTTTTTTTTTTTTAAGCAGGGTTTTGCTGTATAGGTCTGGCTCACCTGGAACTCACTCTGTAGACCAGGCTGGCATCGAACTCAGGGATACACCTTCCTCTACTTCCTTATTAAAGGCTTATGCCATCATGGCCCAACACCAGAGTAACTCCTTAATTAGGCCAAGTTGGCACATAGAATTAACCATCACACATTATATATTAAATAGCTGCCACATAAAAGTATTAAAACATTAGGCTATTTTGATAGAAAAACAGATACTTGACAAACAAAATTTATAAATTTTGTTTCTGTAACATGATTTTTACCAATCCCAAATAGGTATATAATACCTCAAAGTATTTTCATTACAGAACAGTAATACTATCCTTTTCACTTACACAATGAAGTTACTTAGAGCTAACACCACACACAAACTACTTAAGTCAGAATTATGCAGTAGTTGAGTTGAACTACTTTGCATCTCAGAATTATAACTTACAATTTTATAAAACTCATTTGGCCCAGGAATACGTCTATCACAATACCAGGAAATGCTGTTTAGATTAAGATTTCAAAAAGGGAAAGTGATTTGCTGAGATGATTGACGGTTACTCTGTAATGAGAGTTGCATGTGTATTCTTACCATGGTGGGCTCTGATAATGGCTTCTTGCTTCTCTTCCTGAGGCCCTGGTGGGCAATGTTATGCATGTCTCTCAACTGAAGCTTCCTGGGTGAGTTTCACATTCATCTGTCCTATAGTCTGTACCAAGCTTTAAGTTTGTACTTAAAAGCTTTTGTTCCAAAACTGTTTTTTTCCTCCCAGTACATACTGAGACCATCTGAAGATTTTATGTTCCTTAAAATTATTTTCAATGAGAAGGTTTGCTTTCATCTGATAGCCTCTTCATATTTAGGTTATGGCTGTGCTTCCTGCCCACCTGTTGGGAGAATTGGGTCATTTTCTACTCTGTTGGCATTCTTTTTCTAAAATTCAAAATTCCATAGAGGTGCGAGATGACATTATAAAGTATTCTTCAAAGAAGCAAGAGTTGGCGGGTGAACTCTGCCAATGCTCTTATGCTATACAACCAGGTATTGTTTATGTATATATGTTAAGTAGTTGCTGCTGGAATCAATACATTTCATCAGTATGTGCCCTAACCCCCACACAAATAAGTATAGCAGTATTACTGTATTAGCTTAAATTAAATTACTATTGTAATAGAGTTAAATAGAATAAACTCATTCTCTTATGCACTTAGTGATATTATGGAGTCCCCACTGTATACTAGTTCTTCACAGTGGAGTACAATGGTGAAGGAACTCATCTTTTTATCTTATAGCATTTGCATCCTCTCAGCCAGAAACAGATAGGACCACACAACACTAGATAACTTCAGATTATGAGAAGTGTTGAAATAGTCATGCAAAAGAGAGTATGAGTATGAAGTGATAATTGGGATCAGATAACTGGGAGACACCTCTTCTGAGCAAGTGACGACGTTCAGCCTCAATTGGAATAGATACTAGGACTGCCTAATCTATTAAAGATGATAACATGATGCCTATGGAGTGTTTTTCAAAGGCCCAAAATATTTCAGGCCTGGAAGAGTATTATTGGTATTAATTTATGGAAAGAAGATTGTGAAATTGAAATCACTGATATTTCTTTCAAGTGGAAATTGTAACTAACAGCAACACAGCTATTTTCATTTTATATATTAGCCTACTTGGATTTTTAGTAGATCATAGCCAATAGCAACTTGGGGAGGAAAGGGTTTATTTCAGCTTACTCTTCCAGGTCACAGTCCCATCACCAAGGGAAGTAATGTCAAGAATTCAAGGGAGGAACTTGGAGGCAGGAACTGAAGTAGAAGCATGGAGATAGCTGCTTTCTGGGTTAAGAATTTTTCTTCATGGCTTGTTCAGCCTTCTTTCTTACAGAAGCCTGAACCACCAGCCCAGGGGTGGAAGTGCTCCTCACCATAGGAAGGGTTCATCCACATCAATCTTTAATCAAAAAAATGCTCTCCCCTCAGACTTGTCTAAAGGCAATCTGATGGAGATTCCTTTTCCTAGATATAAAGAAATAAACAATCAAGCAAGCAAAAAAAAAGTTCCCCAAACAAATGAAAAAACAAACAAACAAACAAACAAACAAACAAAAAACCCAAAAACCAATCTGGACAACTGCCTGGCCCCGCATTATTATTATTATTATTATTATATTATTATTATTATTATTTTGACACATAAACATATCACTGTTAAACCATAACCTTTCCTTTTTTTTTGTCCTCAGAATACCATGTTAATATTAATAATGATATAAAACACTCTAACTTTTAAAAGTTCTACTATCTTTAAAATTTTTCAACACTTAAAAGTCCAATGCCTCTTTAAAGCATTCTAGTATTTTTAGAAGTCCAGTCTCTTAGCTATGGGCTCCTGTAAAACAAAAATGATGGCAACGATGATGATGACAGTAACAACAACTTTCTTACTCTAAGAGGGAAAAACTAGGGCACAGTTACATTCAAATCAAAGCAGACCTGAAGTCTAATGGTAAAGCGTAGTGCCAGACACCCAGGACTCACTTTCTTTTGGGCTCCAAATGGATTGTATAGCTCTGCTTCTCTGGTTTTGTCATCCAAACATATATGACAGATCTCGTAAGCTCAAGATGATTGTTCCAAAGCTCTCCTGTCCTTGGTTGCAGTGGAATTTCCAAAATGTTGGGGTCTCTTCTTCAACCTGGCCACACCGTCACCAGTAGGCTTTTCTGGCTCTTTGCAGGGACTCTGACCCTATAACATAGTGACAAGCTTCAGCTCATCTCCATGGTGCCTTCAGTCCTGTGATTTCCGTTGCAACTGAGTACACATCTTCAGCAGTGTCTTTTCCTGGCCTCTTACAGTGCCAAATCTCAGCTGTTCTCCATAATTCCTTCTTACCTTCAAAACAAGTGCTTGCTAGGATATTGTTAAACATTGCCAAGTCTGACTGATAGCATGAGATACAACCTTGGCCCCCTCTGGACCACAGCTTCTGTGTGTTGACCCTGAGGAAATAGTCCAGAAGACTTCAGTTTAGTAATGGTGGGCTCTCTCTCTCTCTCTCTCTTTTTTTTTTTTTTTTTTTTTATCACAGGTGATTTCTTAGCTTCAGATAATTGGCATCAACTATCCCAGTGAAGCACAGATTTCACTTCAGTGGCAATGCTAGATTGTTAATCACAGCTGATTCTTCAGCCACAGATGACCAGAACCACATGTTCTTAATTCAAAACATCACTCAGACAGCCCTGGTAGAGTGTTTGCTTCTCTCTGAAACACCATAAGCCAGACCTCCATCATTTTCATTGCTCTCAGTGTTATCTTTCAAGTTCCCCCAAAAGCAGCCTGCTGATCTCTGAGCACTCAATGGCTTCCCAGCCCAAAGTTACAAAATCCTTCACAATACTCCCCAAAATACTGTCAGGTCTGTGGCAGCAATACTCCATAACCTGGTACCAATCTTTGTCTTTTACGGTTTCTGTTGCTGTGACAAAGACCAAGATGAAAAGAAATTTAGGGAGGAAAAGGGTTTAGTTTATCTTAGATGCCCAGGTAATAGTCCTTCACTGAGGAAAGTCAGGTTAGAAACTCAAAAGCAGAAACATGGAGGTACAAACTGAAGCAGAAATAATGGTAGAATGCTGCTTTTGGGGTTGCTTCTCACGGCTTGGTCAGCCTGATTTCTTATACAACTCAGGATCACTTGCCCAGGGATTGCCCCAATGGGATTGCCTGCCTACGTTAATCTTTAATCAAGAAAATTGCCTACCAGCAATCTGATAGAGGCATTTTTCTCAAATGAGGTTCCTCTTCCCAGATAATGCTAGCTTGTCTTATGTTAAAAAAAACAACAATAACAAATACAAACAAACAAAATAGCCAGAACCATTAACTTTTTACATACATACATAGTTTAACATGCTTGAACTTGTTTAGAACCTACAAATATTTTCTTGGATAAGAATGAAATGCCTATGTGAGAACTTTGATGATACTGCAGGTAAATAATTTCTCCAATCAGAAAAGAGTTCTATGTGACTGAGGAAGCATAAAAGATGTGGCCCATGAATAAAATGGGAATGAAGGACAGGGGTGGAAAAGTGAAACTGGAATCAGTGTCTAGACTACTAAAGATTTACATAGAACAAGGAAACTAGAGCAAGATTTCTCCACGCATCTTTTGTACTGGGTCATAGGTGAGGGTGTGAGTATATGCATGAGCACTGTTCATTTTCTTTTTTCTTTCTTTCTTTCCTTTTTTTTTTTTTTTTTTTCAAGACAGGGTTTCTCTGTAGGTTTGGAGACTGTCCTGGAACTCTCTTTGAAGACCAGGCTGGCCTCTAACTCACAGAGATCCACTTGCCTCTGCCTCCTGAGGGCTGGGATTAAAGGTGTGTACTACCAAAGCCCTGCTCATTTTTTTTTTTTTTTAAGTGTTTGCCACACTGAGCCAAACTCCTGGAATCCAGTTGCAGAGGGGGAGGAGTGATGAGCAAAAGGATCAAGATCAGGCCGGAGAACCCATAGAGACAGCGGACCTGAACAAGGGGAGCTCATGGACCCCAGTCTGATAGCTGGGAAACCAGCATAGGACTGACCCAGACCCCCTGAACGTGGGTGTTAGTAGGACCGGGCAGCCTATGGGGCCTCTGGTAATGCATCAGTATTTATCCCTAGTATACAAATGGACTTTGGGAGCCAATTTCACATAGAGAGATACTCTCTCAGCCTAGATACATGGAGGAGGGCCTAGGCCCTTTCCAAATGATATGAAAGACTTTGAAGATCCCCTATGGCAGGCCTCACACTCTTCCTGGGGAACTGAAATGGGATGTGATGGGGGTTGGTGGAGGGACAAGGGAGGAGGGGAGGGAGAGGGAACTGGGATTGACATGTAAAACACGCTTATTTCAAATTTAAATAATATATATATATATATATATATATAATTGTTTGCCTTTGGGTAGTTGCTTATGCCAGGAGTAAATGTTAGTCTTCATATATTTTTGCCATTTCTCTATACAGATCCATGCCTTGAAATTATAGACCCAGATACTCCATAACAGGTTTGCATATTTACCTTTCATGAATGAAATTGAGCATCTTATACAAAATGTTGCTTATTAAAAGAGTCTTCACTTTAACACACTGAAATTCAGCTGTATTTTTTTTTTCTTTTTAATGTTATCTTATCATGGCTTTAGGGGATACTTCAAAGCCAAGGGAGATTTACAAAAACTTTGGTTAGCATCATATGGCAAGAGGGACCCACCTTTTCATGCCCAATCAAGGGACCAATGGTTCATTCTAAAGATTAATGTCAGTCAGTTGCTTGTGATTTACAATAAAGCTCAGTTACCACAGAAGATGAGAGTGTCCTTTAAATAATTGCTAATTCAGGTATGCTCAGAACCTTCTTTTATGCCATGTGGTAGAAGAGACAGGGCAGTTGTCTGTCAAGTCACAGAACATCATTCCTGCTTTATTTCCCTCCAATTGTCATTGAAAATAAGTAGTCATAATGCCCAAGACTTGCCTGGCCTCTGCTATGCTAGTCTAATCAAGCCTCAGACAGGGCCCCCTGGTTTAGATGTCCCTTTGTGGAGTCATTTAGGTAGAGGCAGCATCATGAATAAAGAGCATTCACCCTCTTCTTCAGAGGTTGGGGGTGGGATAGCCTTCCCAAACATCTCTTTTTAGAATCAGTATTTGGCTAAGAGCTTTAATTTCATTAGACAAGTGGAGGCCGGGTTTTTCCATGCATCTCAGCCTCCTTTAATGTGTAAATTACATAGGATTTGTCACTCATTACAATGGTGATATGATTACTAGCCACACTGCACAGGCCTCTGTGATAGGCTAGCTAAGAAGTGGCATGTGTGGGAATAATTGGATAGCACTTTTTTTTTTTTTTTTTAATCACAAGCCTTCAAGAGAATTGAATCCACAAACAGGAGGACTCCCAATGTGTTTTCTCAATGTGCTTCATGCCCAGCTGATTTCTGGGTATATGTGGCATCCAGGGAGAAGATGGAATTGTGGGGTGATGATGGGGATGTCCTTTTGTTTCTCTTATTGGTTGATGAATAAAACATGGATTGGTCAGTAGCCAGGCAGGAAGTATAGGTGGGGTTACCAGAGGAGAATTCTGGGGGAGAGGACACAGAGAGAGAGAGGCTGAGAGAGACATGACATGTTGCTACCAGGAAGATAGGATGCTCTGGGTGTTCTCTGGTAAGGTAAGTCCATGTAGAAATACATAGATTTGTAGTTATGGGCTAATAATTAAGAGAGAGCTAGCCAGTAAGAAGCCTGAGCCATTGGCCAGTTTCTTTCCTTTTTTTTTTTTTTTTATTTTGCTTTCCTTTTTTTTTACGATAATATTTTAAACAAGCTTGTTTTACATGTTTAATCCCAGTTCCCTCACATTCCCCTCCTCACCTGTCCCCCCACCAACCCTTATCACATCCCCTTTCTGCTCCCCAGGGAGGGTGAAGCCTTCCATGGGGGATCTTCAAATTCTGTTATATCACTTGGAGCAGGGCCTAAGCCCTCCCCCATGTGTCTAGGCTGAGAGATTTCCCTCTATGGGAAATGGGCTCCCAAAGTCCATTTGCATACTAGAGATAAATACTGATCCACTACCAGAGGATCCACAGACTGCCCAATCCTCCTAATTAACACTCACATTCAGGGGGTCTGGGTCAGTCCTATGCTGTTTTCCCAGCTATCAGACTGGGGTCCATGAGCTCCCCTTGTTCAGGTCATCTGTTTCTGTGGGTTTCTCCAGCCTGGTCTTAATCCCTTTGCTCATCACTCCTCTCTCTCTACAACTGGATTCTAGGATGGTCAAATGGTTTCTAATTAAAATGTCTCTGTGTGCTTATTTGGGGCTAAATGGTTGTGGGTCCAGGTGGGACAGAAACTCTGCCTACAGGGTGAAGACCACTCAAGGCCAAAGGGAGTGATACAGGGTAAGCATTTTAGATTTAGCAGGAACAGTATTGGATGCTTCTCTGCAGAAAGACAGATCACTTAACTCATATGAACTTCAATTTCCCCATTTGTAAAAGAGGGATAACAAGTGCTTTCTCCATGTGTAGTGGTTGGAAAGAAAATGGCCCACAGGGAATGGCACTATTGGGAGGTGTGGCCTTGTTGGAGTGGGTGTGGTGTTGTTGGATTGTGTCACTGAGGATGGGCTTTGAGGTTTCAAATGCTCAAGCAAGTCTGTTTTCTTCCTGCTGCCTGTGATTCCAGATGCAGAACTCTCAGCTAACCTCTCCAGTACCATGTCTGCCTTCATGCCACCACGCTTCCTGCCATGACGACAATGAACTAAACTTCTGAGATTGTAAGCCAGCCCTAATTAAATGTTTTCCTATATAAGAGTTATGGTCACAGAATCTCTTCACAGCAATAAAACACTAACTAAGATACCATGCGTTTAGGATCTTAAAGAAACTTCATTTATGAAAACTGCTGTTTGAGTACTCTAGGAAACTGCTTTTTGTGTTACTTATAGTAATCTTTAGGGACCTGCTCTAGCTAAATACATTTAAAAAAATAAATTGGTACAACACCCCAAATGTTTCATAGAGAGAGTTTGGTAGAAATACTAGTAACTTTAAAAGCTCCATATAATATGTTTTAAAATAAAGTTTAATTAACTAATTATTATTGAGGGGCATGTGTGTCAGAGCATACATGTAGGTGGAGGTGAGAGGACAGCTTTTTCCTGTTGGTTATATCCTTCTACCTTTATGTGGGTTCCAGGCTTTGAATAGGTTGCCAGGCTTAGGCAGTAAGTGCCTTTACCCATTGAGCCACTTGCCCATCCTATAATGGCTTATGGAAATGTTAATAAAGGATCACATTCAAAAAGTGTGTTGCTCTGAGAAGCTCCTTGTTAAAATAATTATTTGCTCTTTTGCTTATTATTTATCTACACTATCCTCTGGGGACACTTTTCTCCCATTCTGAACAAATACATCTCCTGTCCCCAGCTTCCCAAGATTGGAGTCTTCTATACTGGTCATGGCTCAAGCACTTGCTTTTGAGTTGGAAGCTGGGGACAGAAAGAAACCTCAAATCCCTGAAAAGAGTTACTGTGAACTTAAAAGGCCACCAGAGAGAGAAAGAGAAAGGCTTCATAGTGAAAATAGCCTGTGATTCCAGAATCACGACAGGAGGTCCAACTGCCATTTTGTGTCATGATTTGGTCATACTGACCAAGAATTTATTGTCTTCCTCTAAACTCCTATAGAAATTTTTCTATAGTAATACAATGTGATATAATTTCTACCTTTCCTTATTTATTATTCATTTTATGTATTATAAAGTGCCAACAATTGAAAACTTCAGCTTAAAAGCCAGTGACTCATTAATGGTTTATAACCACTCATTTCCAGCTCTACGAAATGATCAAACAATAACATTTGATATTTGTTTAATGTTTTTTTTTTTTTAATGGCAGAGCACATGTATTTCTTTTAGATTTTCAGAGCATATTCCCAAGGACCCTAGATTAAAAGGATATAAAAGTTTCTGAGAGAACAAATTCGTGTATGTATATATTTGTTGCTGTGGTAGTGACAGATTCATGGGAAATTGTGGGTTCTAAAAGAGAACCATGGCTCCCTTAACACAGTATGTCAGAGTTTGTGGGGCACAATGTGCTTCCCCAAGATTGTAATTAATGGAAGAAAGTGGTTAGAAGCAGCAGCATTTTCCAAGGTCTGTAGTTAGCTCTCCAGCTCTCTATGGAAAGGCTGGCTGCATGGTCAAGTTTCCCCCTAGTTGGTGAAGTAATAGCTGCCTCTGAGAATATGAGCATAAGGAATGAGGATTGTTGGTTACACTGCCTGCCACAGCATAGGTTTGGAAGATTTTGTACTTGAAGTGAGCAGGCCTTGGCTTCTTTACTCCTGCACTTCCAGCTGTGGCCCCTTTCAGTCCTGGTTGTGATTGAACTGGTTCTTTGGCCCTAGTTTGCATTGAGAGGCCAGCTTGTCTTCTGTTATCTACTGACCATGTACTTTCCTCTTTCCTCATGTTTGGCATCCAGTATACTAAGGCCACTATCTCATCTCTCAGAGTCTCTGAATGACAATTCAGGCACTGACAGACGCTGAGGACCACTTTCCCCAAGATGATGTGCAACCATCTCTCACCCTTTGCTGAAAGCTTCTAGAAATATATTCTACTTGTTTTGTCTTTGGGTTTTCCATTTCAGGTGACTAAATAACACACGTCTCAGCTTCTACTTTCCTATCTGTTGTAATTTGTCTCTGAGGGGCTTCAGTTTGATCTAGTCAACTTGCCTGGTTCGAACTTGAGAGGGGGAGTGTGGTTTGATAAATGGTAGGTAAAGATGCTTAAGACAGACACAGGATAGAGTCAGGAGAGCAATCCAGTCAATACTGAATGCCCCATTCTTAAATACCCTAACCAAAAAGGGGAACATGGCAAAAGACTTCTTTATCATGAATAAGGAACAAACGACTTTTTTCCTTAATTCTTCAAGCATTTGGTAACCACACCTTAGACTCAATTTCTCATTATCTGGCCTTGAGGGTCAAGAGTAACCACACCTCAGACCAAGTCTGTTGTCATTTAAATAAGACATTCAAAAGCGGGATTAAACATCCTACTGTAGCCATGCCTTAGACCTTTAGGTCTTATGACTTACTAAGGACAACTTTGAACTATCTGACCTTGAGCCAAGATGAAGTGGAGCCTTCTTTATGGGCCCTGACACTTATCCTGACTCACTCTAAGCTGCCATTTGGAAACTTCCACTCTGTTACACAGCCAGGGCGTCCCAGACTTGAACTACTTTAGGAATGCTTTAGAACTCCCATATAAGCTGTGGGTAGACATAGAGTGACTTTATAATTTCAAGTGGCAGGGTATTTCTGGAATGTTGGTATCTAGACTGTTGGAGGGATTTGATTTCTATTATGCTGGACTCAAAATTATTCTATTTCCCATCTCCTCATAGCAGAAACATGACAACTCATGTAAAGTGTTGTTTCCCAAAACTTCTTTGGCTATTTATGCACATGCAATACATAACCAAGTTTGGCAATTTTCACCGACTTTCTGTACCAAGGAAAATAAATCTTATTAAGAAGTCTTTAGAGTGACTCACAACTCACACTGAGGTTCCTTCAGTAAGACCTGGGATAAAGTCACTCTAGGGTAATGTCTGAATTCCAGACCCACTCCCAAAAGCTTTTGAGAGAAGGATTTGCTAAAGAAACAGGCCTCACTATCGCCGACTTCTTTGGCAGTGGATCCCAAGAAAGTTTAAGGACAAGGGCAGTTGTATGACATGTGGATTGATGCTGGAGGGATTGCTATCTCTAACATGCCTGAAGGTCTTCCACAGAGCAGAGCAGGTTTCTGACAGACCAGTCTTGTATTTATTAGTAGTCTGCCTGTCTTCATCAGAAATGGGCCAACCATGGTGTTTTTATTGTATTGTATTTTTTTTTTTTTTTTTAGTTCTTTACCATGTCTGCCCGGAGACAGCATCGTTTCCTACTAGAAGTCATCAGAAATGCCTGGGATAAATATTGGTTGCCAAGCACAGCTCTAGGACAAGGATATTCTGGGTGGACCAAACAAGTAACATCACTGGCAGCCACTATGCATTAGTTACTACCCAGAGCATCAGCGAATACACCAGTTCAACTTTGAACAGCTTAAGTTCCAAAGACTGAAGAAAAAGGGTTTTTGGATAAGAGAGTTAAGTGATTGTGGTTTCTGAAATTCTTTATGAAGGCTGGCAAGGATACCTTCCCATTTCACTCCTCTATATAAACGGTAAATGATGAACTGGATTTCTTTCATATAGAAAAATGGTGAGTCTATGTAGGGGCAGTGAACAGATATTTTCCACCACTCAAAAACATAAAGTTGTGATAATTGATTTATAATCTCTTGAACTATTTGTGATGAAGGTTGTAAATTTGGAACAGTCTGGATCCTGGAAATCAGTACTACAGTTTTTATCTTAAACTATTGATACCACTTTGTGGATTCTTCATCAAAACCTTTGAGAACTACTAGAGTATATAATGCTAAATATTTTTATTTAATCATAGTTCCTGACATCAAGGAGTATAACTTGCAATCCAAAGGCATTCTGTGCCAACTGCTGTGGATGGTAAAGGTGGCCAATATTATACATTTGGTTAGAAAATATCGTGATATAAATGCCCTTGTCTTTTTTTTCCTCTGGGATCAGTGGTGAGCTTTATGAACAGAGTAAACACCTATCTGCCTGAAAAATTGCCTGAAGGCAGGGTGATGGAGGAGATGTCTTCCTTATATCCCTTCCAAGCCTCTGACTCAGACTGCACTGTTGCCAGCTAATGGAGTTAGCTCTGGTGGGGTAAGCACAGAACTCCAGCCTGTGTGCAGAAACACTTGTTGAGTTTAGTTAAGAACAAGTTCCCTTTTCCGTCTCCGTATAGCCCATCTACCTCTGAAACTTTTTGCAGACTTCACTCCATGTGTGGGGCTCTAATCGGAAATTATGAATGAATGGATGAGAATGTATTGTGCTGAGGGGCTACTCTTTATTCTTTTAGGCTAAGATTTTCCATGATTTGTTTGTTTTCAAGGGGCATGGCATGGAGCCCAAAGGCATTATTAAAGACCCATGCCACGGTGATGGTCTAATGGGATCAGTATGGACTTGGGCCAACAGCCTGGTGTTGTTGATGGTACTTCTACCTGAGCAGATGTGATGTGGTTGTACTTAAAGTGGGTGACTATTAAGTTCTTCTTTATAATTCTAATAAACAAAGAGATAGCAGTACACTTTCGTTCTATTATATATAATTTAGTTTTTTTTTTGTGGTTTATTTTGCTTTGTTTTATGAGGTAGGGTTTCTCTGTGTAGCTTTGGGGCCTATCCTGGCATTCACTCTGTAGACCAGGCTGGCCTCAAACTCATGAAGATCTACCTGCTTCTACCTCCTGAGTGCTGGGATTAAAGGCATGAGGCCACCACTGCTGCCCGGATAGAATTTAGTTTGTAAAACTTAAATTTTAAAGTAAGTCATACGGTCTTTAGGAAAATTTTAAGAAAGTAGAAAAGTATTGAAGCTCAAACATAAATAATCTTAAATCCATAATCCAGAAATAATCATTACTTACATTGCAGTACATGGCCAACAGCTGACACTTTTAAGTGGACTGAGACTGTGAAAAGTGACATGTGCTCACATCTTGGCAGATGATGTTTGTTTCTACTATAGAAAAACTTTAAAGTTAATTAATTAATTAATCTATTTTTGAATGGGGAGGATGATTGTGTGTGTGTTTGTGTGTATATTTGCACTTATGTGCATGCATGTGTGGAAGTCAGAAAATAACACCTAGGGTCAGGCCTCATCTTCCATGGCGCTTGAGAATGAATCTATCTATCTATCTATTTATTTATTTATTTAGTACTTATTTTTTATTTTCTACCTCTTCAAGATGAAGTGTATTACTTTATTTATTTACTTATTTATTTAGTTTTCTTATTTTACATATCGATCCCAGTTCCTTCTCCCTTCCTGTCTCCTACCCTCTCTCCCTCCCTCCCATGCCTTCCGACCACCCTCCCATCCCATTCCCCCCACTATTCCACCGGGAGGGTGGTGCCATCCAGGGGTGATCAACAAAATCTGTGAAGTCATTTGGAGTGGGGACTAGGCCCTCCCTCCTGCCTCTAGGTTAAGGGAGTATCCCTCCATAGGGAATGTGCTCCCAAAGTCCTTTTGTGTACCAGGGATACATCCTGGTTCCACTGTCAGAGGTCCCCTAGAATGTTCAGGCCTTCTAACTGAGACCCATGTTCAGGGGGTCTGAGTAGGTCCAGTGCTGGTTTCCCAGCTATCAGTCTAGGGGGTCCATTAGCTCCCCCTTGTTCAGGTCAGCTGTCTCTGTGGGTTTCTGTAGCCTGGTCTTGACCTCCCTCTCTGTATCTGGATTCCAATTCGGCTCAGTGTTTAGCTGTGGGAGTCTGCTTCTGTTTCCATCAGCTGCTAGATGAGGGCTCTATGGTGGTGGATAAGTTAGTCATCAATCTCATTATCAGGGAAGAGCATTTATGGTAGCCTTTCCACTGTTGCCCAAATTGTTAGTTGGGATCAGTCTTATAGGTCTCTGGATGTTTCTCTAGAGTCAGTTTTCTCCTCAAAACAATAATGGCTCCCTCTTTTATGGTATCTCTCTGTCTCTCTCTGTTTTGCTTTTTTTTCCTCTTGTCTATTCCTCCCCTGATTCAATCTTCCTAGTTCCACATGCTTTCCTCTCCTCCCCTTCTCTTTCTCATAGCTCCCTCTCCACTAACTGTCACCCCCCCCCCACTCCCAATATGTTCAGGAGATCTTGTTCCTTTCCCCTTCTGTGAGGGACCTTGTATTTATCTCTTAGGTTTCTCCTTGTATCCTAGTTTCTCTGGTGGTTGGCTGGTGATCTTTTGCTCTATGTCTAAAATCCATATATGAGTGAGTACATACTGACCCACAGAACGTGGACCTTCATGCTCCCACACAGGAAAGGCGACTCCCCAAATCACTCATGAGAAGCTGTCTCAATGCAAATAGCATGAGGAACTTTTATTCCAAGTGCACTGGGGTCCACAGTTATTGGACTGAGGACCTTGAGGGCAGAATTGAGACAAGTTTTATAGTGTTTACAACAAAGCCCACACATAGGTCACTGGGGAGGGGGTTTCACAAGCAATTTACAAAGTCAAATAAGCGGTTAGCCAGCTCATTTTCTGTTATCTTACTAGGCCAAGATTATGTACTCAAGGGCCTGTTTGCCATAAACAGCAAGGTGTGTGACCTTGCCTATTTACTGGCAGAGGACAGGGTCTGGACTTTGAGGTTTTTAGGGCTTTTTAGATAATATCTCTAAACTTCTAGCTTCCTGTGGTCATTGGAGAGTTAGGCTATATTTTTCTATCCTTTCAATACCATGTTCCTCGTTTTGTGAGTAGGTTACCTCATTCAGGATGGTTTCTTCAAGTTCCATCCTTTTGCTTGCGAATTTCAAGATACCATTGTTTTTTTTTTTTTTTTTTTTTTTCCTTGCAGAGCAGTATTCCATTGTGTAAATGTGCCATAGTAGCTGGCCCACTAGCTTCCAGGATCCTTGTCCTGCCCCCACCCTTGCCTGAGGAGGACTGGGATTGCCCGTTTGCATGAACTGTCACACCCAGCTTCATGAAGTTACACACTGAGCCATCTCCGCCATCTCCCAGACCTACAATGGGAAATTTTAAATCTGACTTCAAAGCAATAGAGATTCTTTCTGTTTTAGAGGTGAATAATTCTCTTTTATCATTCTTTGGACTGTACTCTGAAAAGGTTGTGTGAACTGCCTGTTGTCATCCATTTCCACACCAGTCCCATCTCTGATCACTTGAAGCCCTTCAGTTTGCACCATCACATTCTTCCTGTTTCTATCATCACACAACAGTTGGTTTCCATCCAAGACCATCACTTCATTTCATTCTTAATTTTTTGAAAATAAATAATGCTTTCTTTTAAATAATTTAAATCACTTTGTAGAATGTTACTTGACTTGAAACAATAAAAACTTTCAAAAAAGGGCTGCTGGTTGGCTGCCTAATTACATTTGTACTCTGTGTAAATTGATCCCTCCGCTCTGGTGCTGTCCATTTAATATTTCAAATTCATACATCAGCAATGCGACTAATTTATATGTTTTATGGAGTTTGAGTTGATCACAATTAGAAACATTTCATATGCATATCCAAATTTTAATATTTTTGTAGCTTTTCTAATTCCATATGTGAAATATTATTTTAAAAAATGTATGTGTAGACCCACATTCTTGTACTGTACTTATAATTTCTGTGCATGATGTTATTTATTTAAAAGTCTCAAGGGACCATTTTGTAATTTGTTACAACCAGCAGTTATTCTACTGACTGCTCTGTTTGTTAGACATTAATCTCCAAAACATACAAACATTGTGAGAGCAAGGAGATTTTTGTTGTTCCTGATTCTGTTTCTAGCATCTTGCACAAGTCTTTCACATAGTAGGTGCTCAACAAGCATTAGCTTATTGAGTAAATAGATGATTAAAGTATTCACATGTATACATTATGTACAGTTTTGATGGCTGCCTGGTGTTCTCTAATAAAGCTGTGCCAAGATGTATTTAAGTGTTTATCTGTTGTTGAAATTTATGTAACTGCATGTCCTATGAGACAAAAATCTTTGTTCCTAGGTCTGAGTTTTGCTTCAGTGTACAGTTCCTAACTGTACACTATATTAACTGAAAGCATAAGGATTAAGCACATTATCTTTATAAACTTGTATATATGGGACCTGAAATATCATGTCCCCCACCCCCTGTCCATGTGTTTGGATGCTTAGTTCCCAGCTGGAGCTGCTATGTTAAGAGGCTGTGAAAGTTTTGGGAGTTGGCCTGTTTGGCAGAGGACAGTCACTAGGAACAGACCTGGAAGCTGAGCTTGGCCCTTCCTTACTCTCCTCTCTGCTTTCTGTTGAGCCAACATTGCTGCTTTCTGCTCTCACTCCCATTCAGAGCTGTTCCTGTTGCCCTGTCTTCACCACTGTGGACTGAAAGCCTCTGAAGCTGTGAGCTAAAAGAAATTTTCTCCCTGAAGCTGCTTCTGTCATAAGGTTTTGTATTTTGTCAGAATGATGCACAAAGTAACTAAAACTCAGCTTTGACTATACAGTCTTTTAGTACATCAATAAAAGTTTTATATTCCCACAATGAACCAAAGTATTTTACCCCCTACATCCTTGGCTTATAGAATAATGTTTCAGCTTTTCACTTTTGAATTCAAGAGAATTTTATTATTATTGTCATTATTATATAATGTTTTGGTTAGTTTTTGTCACCTTGATATATAGCTGGGAAGAGGGACTCTCAATTAAAGAATGGCTTCTATCAGATTGGCCTGTAGGCAATCCTGTATTGCATTTTCTTGACTAATAATTGATGTGAGTGGACTCAGCCAACTGTGGGTAAGGCCACCTCTGGACAGGTAACCCTTGGTTGTATAAAAAAAACAGATTGACACTCAGTTCTAAATGGGATGTCTTCATCATACCCCCTCCCTCAAGACTCAGGGATCTATTTCCACAAAGAGGAGTCAGAACGATTGTAAGAGGCAGATGTGATAGATGACTCCAAGAGAACATTGTCTTCTAGACACAGCAGGAATGGTGCACATATGGACTCACAGAGACTGTGGCAGCATGCACAAGACCTACAGGTTCAAACCAAAGAGAGTGCCACCCCTTAGAGGAGGAAGTGAACATATGACTAAGAAGCTATTTGCAATTGATACTGCTGGCAAAGGGAAAAATAGCTTCCTCATCAGAGTCACTGCATATACCAACCATACTCCAGGATAGGCCCCATACCCAGGAGAGGTTGGCTAACACAAAAGAGACTTTGTGGTATTTTTTATGGGATTTTTGTTCTGGCATTTTTGTCTTATTGGTTTTTCTATGTTTGTTTTGATTATTATTATTATTATTATTTTTACTTGAGAGGGAGATGAGAGCATGAAGTTAGGTGGGTAAGGATGTGGGGAGAACTGGGGTTGGGGGAGGTGAAAACATGATCAAAATGTATTGTATGAAAAACAATTTTAAATAACAAAAAAAGAAATTTAGATTGTAAATCCTCAGAAAAATGTTTATCTAGGCAAGCCTATTTTATCATACATTTACTAATAGATTATACACACACACACACACACACACACACACACACACACACACATATATATATATATATATATATATATATATATGTCTGAGTTTTTAAAGCTAATGTTTCAGAGAGAGAGACAGAGAAGAAAAGACAGCAGAGACAGCAGATTGAGCAAGGGGAGCAAGTCAGTAAGCACCCTCTGCTTCATTTCCTGCTTCCAGGTTCTTGCCCCGACTTCCCTTCATGATAGAATGCAGCTGTGATATGAAACACTTTCCTCCCCAGGTTTTTTGTTGTTGTTGGTTTTTTTTTGTTTTTCTTTTTTGATATGATAGAGACCTAACTAAGATAATTTGTCAAGGCACCTCTAATGGCTTTGATAAAAATTTGCAAATTTTAGAATTGCAGAGTTAATTTGTTTGTTGACATCTTTTCACAGTTTGATATTTGGATAGCTCTGGATAGCTCTCTTCTCCTCAGGTACTTGAGATGTAAATATTTTAGCCTATCATGTTGAAGTAGTTTCCGTCTTGCTGAACAAACAAATGAGAGAGAGGTTGGGAAGAGGAGCACATGAATGACAGTGAAATAGATAGATACACAGAGAAAGGAGATCAAGTGTGGGCACTTTTGGGTCATTACAGAATACAAGTCCATATTTCTGTCATATGGCATAACTCACTCATGCCTCACACAGAGGAGCAGGGGTAGAGGACCCTTGCGGAACCCCTAGTAGACTAATGCATTGTGTTTTTAGGAAGAATCTAAACATATCTTTCACTTTCTTGATAAGTAAAGACTATAGGGTACTCATCTGTAGGCATGATGTCTACAATTCTGGTCAAATGGTCTACATCTTCTAGTTCCTATGGCAACAACCAGAACTTGGCTTAGTACTATTCATAAAGTTAAGACAAATCAGCACCAGTCTTGTCAGAGATGTGCTTGCTCGTCTTGCTATAGAGGAGAACGGTATTCAGTTCACCCACCTTTAGAGTTCTCCTTGGTGTTTGGGAACAGTTCCAACTTGGATAATTACATTCTGCTGATCTAAAATCCTTCTGCAGTTTCCTTCAGATGAGCTGCCTTCATTTCCCTCTTTACACTTTGGAGCACAGTGTTACTGACACTGATTGTTCCATTCCAAAGAAGAGCTGGTTACATTTCACCACCAGGAAGGTGATCCTCGGGTAAATGTACAGAGTCTGCAGCCTCCTTGGTCTTTTAAGTGGAGAAACACACACCTGATGGATTAGTGAAATTCCTGACTTGAAACTCTAGCTGGGGGAGGAAGTTTCTGTTCAGCTATAAATTAGCTCTAGTAATTTAAAAAATAAGAAATCTTGCTAAGAATATACAGTCTTTTTTTTTTCACTCAACACATAATAACATACAAGTGTGAGATATGAGGATAAGACCTGAAGTGATATAGATATATTCCAATATCCCCATAACAATATGTTAACCTCTGATAAAGATCTTCTCATAGGCTTTAATGAATTAGCATTGAGGTTCTTTTGTTTTTCTAGACTATTTGCTCTTTGAAGTAGTTTACATCATCTCTGATTAACAGCTTCTATTTGCTAAAACAGAGAGAAATGACATTGATTTTTATTTTTATCCCCCTTCCAATAAGTAATACTTGGTTGTTTATACTGTTAAAAATTGAAGGTCAATGTACAATTAAAAGTCTCTTAAACAAAGTAAAATGATTGACTTTGCTTTAGCCAAGAAGTTGCCTATGATGGACTCAGTGGATTTGTATGGGATATACACAAAAAACAGCCCAGAATCTGAATGTACACTCCCAAGGGATCCGTTTTAGTGGGGGGTAGGTAGAGGAAATTTCTATGAGGACAAAAAACTGAAAGCTCTGTGGCACCCTCAAAGGAGTTTTACAGCTTTTAATTCTGCCAAGCCACTGATGTATGAAAGATGTGTAGTACTGTAATGATCTGGCTAGAAATATGTTTGTGTCTATCTAATTAAATACAATAGCCATTAGATGACAAAAAGATTGGCCTACCTTAAGGGGTCAGATAGAAGCCTAGAGTGCACTCACTTAGCACCAATCTTGTTTTCCTGGTCTTGGATCAGTCCTGCTTTGCTGACCATGTAAAAGCATATATACATTTGCTTTGTACCAGCAGCCTCCCCAGAGACTGTACTTGGTTTACTCAGGCTCTGGGGATTAAGCTTATGTAGGCTTCCTTTCTATTTGAAATGTACCCTATTGATGTCAGTGCTTAGAGAGAACCAGCCTCTGCAATGAACAGATCATGCCTGGCTCCGTGAAGTCTACATTGCATAGTGAGATGTATAGGCTGGGTGGATAGGGGCCAACACAGGCTTTTGCTCTGGAAAGCAAGTACTAAGTAATGAGTTAAAGAGTATTTTCCTGGCCTGGTCCTTAATGTACAGTCTCTTTCTATGGGCTACAGAAATAGATTTGAGCTACTTTCTGGAGTGGCCATCCACTGTCATCTTGTAGGTGGTAGTAGAGCTACTGTATCAATGTTTCCTGTTTGCCATGCGGTACTGTCTTTAAAATAAGCATGCCCCTCCCCTTGCTCATTTACAAGCAGTTGGAATCAATTTTCATGGACTTCTTCCAACCAGGACTATATCCAAACTGTTTTGGGTTTTTTTTTTTTTTTTTTGAAATTTCCATTTTATATTTACTGTATTTAATGAAAAGCCTGGATCTCCCAGTGCTGAGCAGTGAACCCATGGTGGTCCTCCAAAAGCCTTACTGAGTCTTGTTGCATTTATAGAAAGAGACAAAATACTTAAAGGCCGTTGTTTTTAGTGAGCTGCTCCTTGCTTCTCTACTTTTAGGCTGAGACTACACATTTCCATTGTCTGTATGTAGCTCCTGCTTCAGGGAGGAACACAGTTCTGCTGAAGGCAGATCGGCCTCATGGCTGTTTCGTAAAATGCAGAACACTTTTGTGTCCACTATGTGCTAAGCCTACCCAGGTTAATAGTCCTCTGCATGGACTTTTGGAAAAAAGACTTGCAAACTGTCCCATGCAAAGGGACATTTCCGTGCTGAGTTTTATTCCATGAGATTAAAAGTGAAACATGTAACCACAAAGCTGGTTTATGTCACTTCCCTGTGGGAGTCAGCAGTCACGCCAAAAATTAGATATTTGATAGGCCTGTGAGAGAAACAGATGCCGAGGGATGCCATTCCCACAATTTAGACTCCTTCTTATCTTTAAGTGAGAAAGAACATTCCAGATGAAAAAAATCTATTTTATTGGCTTTAAAATATAGCAAAGAAAATGCAGAAATAAAAAAAGGTAATTTAAAACTGATGTTATTCTCGGGAACTTATAAACTTGAAAATGGTGTTTCTAACAGAAAAAAAAAAGTCATTTAAGGCACGGTTAGTTGTTATGTTCATTTATGTACATTTTTTACCTCAGCTATGTTGCTGTAATAGAGAGAAAATATCCATGAGATACACTCACACGTAGGATGTAAATGCACTCAAGGAAAAGACACGAGAAGTACATAAACCTACAAAAGGCTAAAACATCTAAAAAGTATTTTCTCAGCCGTTTTTTTTTTTTTTTTTTTGTTTTTTGTTTTGTTTTCTTTGGGGAAAGCATTTTGTGTTCCATTCTTTTTATTTAATTCTGCCAGCTGTCTGCTAAACAAATCTAGCCAGGTGGGGCTTACAACCCATGACTAAAACACCTACCAGTGCAGCTGTCCAGCTTGCCCGGAGGAAGAATCCAGACAAATGGCAGGAATGAAGAGAGTGTTTTGTTTTCAAGAAAGTGGCTACTGTACCTTCTCTGGCTTCAGTTTTTGTTCTGTTTTCCCAAGTTAGCTTATACTTCCTCAGGGTTTATGGTGACATAGAGAAATAATACCACTCTTTAAAAATTAGTGTATTTTTGCTATAGTCTAACCTAATGTATTATAATTTGTTTTTAAATGTGTTTTATTTTATGTTACATCCTGACAGTGAGCTGTGCAGGTTCTGTTGTTGTTGTTGTTGTTGAGTTGCTGATTGCCCCTCCCACTGAAGATGCATATTATTAATGAATTGTGACTGAACTTTGTTTCTTAATATCACATAATTAAGTATGTAGCTATTTAGAGGTGAAGGTTGGCATGGCTCACCCGCCAGCAGAGGAACAGAACAGGCCTCTTTGCACTGCTTCATCAGCCGACCTCAACTGTGAATTTCTAGTCAGCAAATGGGCGCTTCATTTGGTACATTTGAGCAGAGGAAGGGAAGAGCCAGGCTAAAAATGTTCACGTCGCCATCTGATCTGCAGTTCTATTGATGACAGATCAATGCATACACTGCTCAGTGACTTCCTGGTTTATCTGACACTTACCAATTCAGTGGATCTAAAAATGCTTGTCAAACCTGTCTAAAATCCTATTATTGTAGCTAGAAAACGCTATAAGAATTAGTCTCAGCACTTGTTCCTGCAGCTCTTAGGAAGATAGGATGCTCAAAGCATCTTTAGGACCAGGCTCTAAATGCAGCCAGACCTGAAACTCTCCACAGGGAAGTACCTGGGATGTCAGTGCTCTCACTGACTCCCTTCAGAGAAGCATCTGCTCCACACACAGGGGCACAGAGTCCCGGGCTGTGATTTGCATTCACATTTAAAAGAAAATAGGATTCACTGGAATAGCAAGGGTCTAAGCAAGGGCACAAGGCAGCGTGTAACTGTGGAGGGTATTTGGTTAAATCCAGGAAGCTCTTGAGAAGCATTAGAAGGAGAGCCACACTTCCAGCTGTCTTACTCTGTGGGCAGGGGCACAAAGAGGCAGTGCCCACCATCTGAGCTGTAAAGACCAAAAATGGTAGAGATTCAGAAGGAGCAGGGAGGTGACATTACCAGTCCAGTGCCTTTGTTTCTGTTGTCTAAGGGTGATAATGACCTGAGTTGCATAAGCCAAAGGAAAGAAGGCCAATTTTTCGTAAGAAATTCAACCAACCCTCATATTTGCTGGTATTTAGTGAAGAGCAGTAATGGGAACTTTCGCAAATTTGATATGGATGTATCAATATATATGTTTGCATAACAAAAGCATTCCACAAAAGAGTAACAACATTACTCAGACCTCAGAGCATTTACAAATGCATGTGAGTACTGGGGAAGTTCCCTGGTACAAAGATGCTAACCAGCCCTGTTAAAGGAACTAAAACCTTTTTCCTGCTCCTGGAGGCCCAGGCCAGGTGCAACATGCAGTAGTAGCCACTTTTGTTTCAACTCTGTGCTTCCTTTGGGAATTCCAGCTTAACTCCAGACAGAGTGAGCAACAAGCATATTGCCTCGTTAGTAACTGTGGTAATCAGGAATAAACTTCTACACACATCTCTCAGTTATTTCAAAAAGTATCATTTGTCCTCAGTCTAGGACACTGATAAGAGAGTATCTGTTTAACACAGTTACCCCCGAACCATGTAAGTCAGATGTGGTGTTTCCACAAAAAATTAGAAAGGAAATTATGTAACATCCCCTTCCTTTTCTTTCTTTCATTATGTATGCATGTGCATCCGAATCTGTTTATATTTAAATCCTCTTTGAAATAAATCTTTAAATGTGGGCAAGAACTGTTCTATAATGGAGTGCAGACAAGCATATCTTTAATAGATGTATTTTTTAATATTTTCTTCATTTTTAGATTGATGAGTAGAGAAACAAAGGAATAAATAATTGGCACTTGTAGAAATACAAATCAGTGTATATGTTAGACAGACATCTTTCAAATCTCAACTCTAAACTTTGTGGTCACCATAAAGCACTGTTCTGAGCTGGAATGTTGTTTCCAAAGTTACCTTCTCTGATAAAATCCTTTACATTGATAATGGCTGGGAACAAACAAAGTTTGCAATCAACAGAACGATTTGCTTTTCCACAATTCCTGAGATGGCAAGTCCTTTTGCAGACAGCAATTTCATAAAGCAAATACCCTTGAAATAGTTAATCTACAATGTAGAAACCGACTTGCCCTTTATGTCTACATTGAACAATGGTGAAGTATATTTTTTAGTTTTGCATCTTCTTCACCTTCCTAGGCTTTTGTGTCAAAACCTGGCCCTTATACTTTGTTAAAAATAGTTACATCTTTCAAGTTTTCCACTTTTTTTTTTTTTTTTTTTTTTTTTGACATTCTGCTCACTTCCAATCTCTGGGACCAACCACTAGACTTGATTTATCTTTGAAAAACAAAACAGCAATGACTCTCTCCTACATCTTAAGAATATTTTTAACATAAAAATAATGATGGCTTTTGGAGATGGCCAGGTATGTCTATTTATAATCAGTGAGATGGGAGGTGGACACAGGGACACAGGAGAATCCCTGAAACCTCTTGGGACAGGTAGCTATTGCTCAGCAGTGAAACAACAAAGTGGGCCCTGCTCCAAAAAGGGTGAAAGGAGAAGACCAACACCAGAGGTTGTCCCTTGACTCCCCCAACACACTACACACACACACACACACACACACACACACACACACACACACACACACTCAGAGCATCTTATAATGAGTCAGTCTGAGCATATGCATCCATATAAAATAGAGATGTCCAAATTCTCTCTTTGCTCCAGTACTAAAGGAACGTTAATCAGCAGACCCATGTGGCTCTTTTATCTGCATGCCCTGATTTTGGCATCTTTTGGATTTTAGCTCAGCATCCTAACAGTATGTTTCTGTATCATGCAGGTAAAAGGGAGAACCAGAGGCCCATTTAACAGTGTGAATGTTCCTAATGTATCACAATTAAAAAGACACCTGTGCTTTCTAACTTTCTGCAGATCCACTCTGAATATGTCCTGTTTGAATTGACCAAACTTTTATAATTTATTCTACTCGTATCCCTTTTTCTTTCGACTCTCCTTCCTTTCTTCTATTTTCTTGTACGTTTTTTGCTTTTTCCAGTGTTTGATTTTGTCCCCTTTTTTATTTTCTCCCATTCTACTCCTCTTCCTGTTGTTGAATTTAAAAAATATGCCTTTAGCTTACAATTTTCTTAGTATCATAGAAATTCCAAACAAAAATATTATCATTTATTTGCTATGGTCAGACAAGGAGCGTTTTATTGCATAGACATGATACATAATGAATCCCTTTTCTGTTGAACATGTTTTCAGTTTCATAATATTACTATTATTTTAAAAATCCATAAGGCTCTCCAATCATACTATTTTGGTTAAGCACTTGCCCTCATGTACAGCTCTGCCTTCACCCAGCAACTACATGGTCATACAGCACAGAGGTGGACCCTCTCTGGTGTCATACTGTTTACAAGGCAGCCTTGTATAGCTATGCTTAGATCCTGTTACATTTCTACTTAGATCTTTATTTTTTTTGGCACAATAGAATTTAATGAGAAGAAAAGTGTGCTTTTAGTTTGTTTACATTTTCAGAAGGACTTATGGTTAAATAGGATATGTAAAACCACATTTACTCTAGAATAAGCAAAGACCCCATTCACAGAGGGAACAAAATGTTCCACCTGAATCATAACTGAAGACATCTCTTTAAAAGCTTTTGAAGGTGTCATACACTAAAAATGCATTTTTTTTTTCTGAAGTCTGAAATCTTCCTACCTTCTGTTGACATCCACCATAAGTTTGGTAACAAGTCTGGTGTGTCGATCCTTTGTAGATCCCACGGCTGTGCCCCAGCAAGGGTGGGGTTGTGTCCTGAGACATCTGTGGGCCAGAGGGGCTGGCAGGGACTGTAGAGCTTTCCATTGAAGTGAGTGCTCACAGCTAATGCAAGAACATTCGACCTGAGGCAACGACTTCCACATATCAACGCCTTGTCATTGGATATCTGAAAGACTACACAGGAGAGGGACTATACACTTTAGAGACAGTCAGCTTCCTTGACTTTGTGGTATGAAAAAAAGAGAGTTGAAGCCCAGGAGGGGAAGATTGCAGTAACAAAGCAAATTAATTATTGGTTGGCTTTGTTATTGGTAATTTACAATATAACAACTTTCTATACATTCAGAGCACATGCGATTCTTTCACTATGAGAGAATTTAGTCTGTGGGTGAGTGGTTCTGGACCCACCGTTGTGGCACATCCATGCTTCTTTGGGAGGTGTTTCACAAATAATTTGTGGCTAATAATTATCTTCAATTGGCTTACTTAACAGTGAATCGGGGCAGAGGACTCAAGGTTATCCCTGTAGTGATTTCTTTTTCATTGACTGTTGTTCCCATGGTATTTGTGAGTGAATAAGATGGTGGTAGAGCCAATTTCCTGGGGATTGTGGAAAACCTTAAACATTTACAGAACTGTGTCCCACGTGTGAATATCAGTCGCCATGTGTTTTACAGTAGGAACAAAAGCCAAAGGCTGAAAGCCATTGCTTTAGGATTTAATTGTTAATACATTCATTTGTTTGTATGTGGCTTCATTATAACATTTATATAATAATGAAAAAGTATGATTTTGTTAATCACTTCAAGGATGTGCAGTTGCTTTTCCCATGGACAGTCACATATCTGGAATAGTTGGCAAATGTGAACTCTCTGGGGATTTCAGTCTTGACTCAGAAGATAGATTGCTGTGATGACTAGGTTGAAGCTGTGGCTGGAAACTGTGCCTGGGGCCCCAGGAAGAGTTGGTATATGAAAGATGTGCTGCAAAAGGAAGTGCTTATTAAAGTGGGTCCCAAATGGGGCTTGGAGTAGGCAGTTCTTAGTGGGCTTTGTTTCTCCAAATTACAGTGCTTCAGTTTTGGTGAATGTATCCAGGACCTAGAGAAATTGTGACGTGACAATACTTCATGTATGCATTATGTTACATGCATCTGCTTTTCTAGAAGTAACTGCACAGAGACAAGATTCTCTTGCTTATTGTTATATTGACAGTAGCTGTGCCACCTACAGCAGGACCTGTGATGCAATGGAAGGATAATAAACAAAACGCCCCTGCTTTCCCTCCAACAAGTGAGCGTCACATTGCCACCATCTCACTCCTGTGTTGAAGGCTTTTTTCAAGTCTTCTCACTAACAGAGCAGTTCAAAAGAGATCAATGGACGTGATAGTGCTTTTTATTTTCCTGAGGGGGAAAGGAGAGAAAAATCAGACATCATTTTCACTAGCGAACATGATATATTTCTGGTTTCTTGACTTACTTGGCAAAGGCAAAGCCCAGGTTGAACTGTTTAGAAAGATAAAGGACCCAGTCTCTCATTTTGAAGACTGGGCTTTTACAAGTGGTTTCAAAGTTGATTGGGCACGTAAAGTCTAATGAAGACAGATCCTGGGAGAGCTAAGAAATTCTATCTGATGAGAGGCCCGAGTGTGAACACACCACACCATAACCATGTGGAAACAATAGCCTGAATTGGCAACAAAGGTTTCTGAATAATGAGAGAAGTGCCGTTGTTCTTGAAGGTCCAATTTGGTAAACATCATACAGTGCTGACTCATTAGGACTGAAATCCAATAATGAATCACCAGTGTGTGTTAGCTCTAGAGCTGGAATTCCCATCACAGAGCGAGCTATAGCATCAGCCACAACTCAAACAGGTCACTGAAAGGTGCATTTCATCAGCCAGCAATTTAATTCATATCAAAGCGACTTTACCCCAAGTGAGTGGCAACCGGCTACTTTTGAAAGCTCAACTGCTGGAGGAAATGAGTTATGTTATTTATTCTCCCACTAGAAGGTAATAATCTGTAATCCTGCACATTTTAAACATTGCTTCCTCAAATTCTGCAGCAAACAATGTAAAAATGCCTACTATCTTTGTATCTTAATCACATTCAGTAATGAAACCCTTTAGATTATTGGTACGGCTTCCTAGTAGGCCAAACTTTCTTTCAAGTTACAAACACTCACAAAAGGTTTACATTCGAAGGGACTGCTTTGGAGATGGGCAGATTTAGTTTGTAAGTACAAAGTGAACATGCAAATTGCCTTATCTTGTGGGATTCACAAACAACCATCATTCAGATTGATTTAATACATGCCTTTTTATCTCTAAAAGTGTTAATTAGGAAATAGGGACAGTTCTCTGAACACTTAAGAGTAATAAATAGATCAAAACAGCATCCATGCTTCTGTGATGGGACATCTGAAGGCTTTGTAAAGGGATTAATACAACTGTCAAAAAGCCCACAGTATACATATTTAATGGTGCCACCAAGTTACAGTTACATTTTGACGACTTTACTCTTAAGCCTTCCCATATTCACTACGCCCAGGAAACTGACACTTTGTACAACTTTTGATCCATATTTGAAGTTTCTATCTTATTTTAGTTTTTCTGCAGTGCAACTCCAAACACATGCTTCAGGGAGATTTTAAAACAAGCTAATGCAAGAATAACAATAATTCAGGATATAAATTGGGCTGTTGCATGCACTAAACTAGTACAAAAATTGAATTAACATATTTCCATTGGAATGGAAGACACAAGGCCATTTTCTGACAGTTTGCCCTCACTGTGAAATTTATCCACAAAGTGACAAGCATGGCTACCGAGGAGTCAATTCTGCTGCCACTGCTTGGCTTGCTGACAGAAGACAACTGATGTTATGTATGTGTTCTGGTTTGATTGTAAAACAGATATAATCATGGTATCATTTTTTTTTTTCCACAGTGGGGGCTGAATAAGATCAGGGTGAAAAGTGAGTGTTCTGAAGTTATGATAACTGAGTGCTTGCTTATAAACTCAGATGCTGATTTTCCACAGCTCACCTCTATGGCCACCTTACACTAACTGCTGAAGCCTGAGTGGAATGCCTCTCCATATGTGAGGACATGACTTGCCCTGCTTTTTAGTAAAAATTAAGAGGCCAAGCCACTGGTCTAGGCCATTGACTTTCCAATGCCTCCATTTGTGTGTATGTTTTTGAATATATATTTCTATTTTTTTAAAAATAAATTTAATTGGTGTATAAAAACACTTATTTGCAGCATTCCACACTCGTGTATGTATATTGCTGCCCATACACACCTTTCCATAACCTTTCCTTCTTCTCTCCCCTCTTCTGGTCTCTCCTTCCTCACAAATCATATTCTGCCTACTTTTGTATCTTTAAAGAATAGCCTATGCCATGCAAATTTGCATCCCATCCTGGTACAATGGCCACTTGAACCTTCTCTGTACTCTTTCAGTTTTAGCATGCATGATGCTAAAGTTAGCACTCTTCAAGTTTCACATTGTTTGGCCTTTATTAAATGTTTTGCTTTAACTAATAGGATATACAGACGCTAAATCATACAAAGCACAAAACATTGTTTAATGGAAACATCCCTCTCTACTCTCTGAAGTTCCTTCTTTGTGAGGAAATAGTGTCGCTGGCCATTTCACATCATCCAGACTTTCCCACTTCCTTTCCATCTCACTTTTCTCTGTAACCTCCTTTTAGCTCTTCAAACCATTTCTCTTCTTCACTACATTTGTTAAGCCTCCTGCTTCACATCCTTGCTTTTAAACCAAGGAATTTCACTTCCCAGGCTTTGAGTTTTCAAGGTCACCTCCTGTGCTTGCTATCAAATGGCCTCTGCCTTTTCTCTCTCTCATTCTTTTAGGCAGACACCTACCTGTTATGCAGGCACACTCACCTTCCTCTTAGTGCGATTCCTTTCCATTAACTGCTTCCTCTACTTTCCCTTGAAGATAATGACCCTATAAGGGAAAATAATGAAGCGCCAGTGGTTGGAAGCCACTGAGAGTTTTTTTTTTTAAAGTTTGCTCTCAACTTTGTTTTTTATTTATTTCAAGTATGATGAACTAGTTTAACACATGGGTTGGCTGGGTGAAGTATCACATGTCCTGCATGTGTCATCTATTGATTTTCTTCATTAATCTCTTATTTTCTTATGAAAAATATCAAGACAACTATCATTCTCATCTTACAGAGGAGCAGACATATGTACAGGGTGGAGTAGTTTGTCCAAAGACCCACACTTCTAAGAGCCAGAGGCAGAATGTAAAATTAGCTTTACAGCAGATGTGCCTCTGTGCTCTGCAACCTCTCCTGGCCTTGTCCCTCAGCTGATTCTCATGTGACTCACATATGACGACATCCCTGGGTTATGTTGCTTGCTAACTTACTGTGCATATTGAAGTGTCCCAAATTGTCCTTTTTGAGGATTCTTCTTCTGTTTCACATGCCTGCATGCTGCTCATTGCTGATGAGTTCCACACTAGAGAGAGCTGATGGAACCCAGAGAGAAACTCGTTAGGGGTTACAAGATGGCAGCAGCAGAAAGAGGACAGAAATACAGGACTTCAGAGTCTGGCATCCACCCTGCCCTGCCCTCCTCTGTGAAGCTTTAACTTTAAATAAGTGCCTGTCCAAGACACCATGTCCATAACCCTTTATTCAGATCCTCCTTTCCCCTGGGAGGTGGGGAATCCCATAGTTTCCCGAGTGACTCTTCTTTCCACTGTCTCTTTGTTTATCGATGTTTTTATTTCCATTACTAAGAAACACTAACAGAAACCCTCTGGGCTTAGCTGCTGTTCTTTTTTGTTTGCTTGTTTTTGTTTTTTTCTTTTTCTTCTTCATCTAACTCTCTTTTACCTTAGTAAAATTTTACCAGAGTTATTTCTCCACAACTCAGCCCCAGCTCACATGTCACTCCCCAGCAGTTCCTGAGGGGTCAGGAGTCTTCATATACTAGAGACCACTGATTTTAGGCAGATATCTAGCATCTCCACTCAGTGCCTCACACTAAGCAATTAGTCCCTTGTTGCTCTTTTAACCCTGAAATTTATTGCCCTATTTCTGCCTCTCCACTTTCCTTCATGTCTTACTGTGCTTTAGAGTCTGTCTAGAGTCTTATATTCTATAGTTTCTGAATCCTGCCTTGTTATTACCGTTGCCCACCAGCCTGTGAGACCCAGTCTCTGCCTTCCAGCCTCATGACTGGGATACTCCTAAGCCTTGATTGGTGGACTTGCCTGTGCTTCAGGAGCCTCCAATCCCCTTTCTGATCTTTCAGTATCACCTACTCTTGTGCCCCTGGAGGGATGCTTAATTCTGAAGCAAGGCACATGCCTTGTTTTGTTGTTCCAATGTTCCAATGTTGTTCCAATGAACCTCTTGCCAGCACAGATAGTTTGTTCTCATGGGATGCAGAAGTGATATGCCAGACTCCAGTGTGTCTTCCAGAAAGTGCATGCAGTGTGGTTAACTGCCTATTGTGAGTGACTTTATATGTAGACTTTGCAGCAGCAAATGCTTGTGATCACTCACACACTGTCACTGCACCCCCTCCATCACCTCTGCTGATAGACAGCTCAGTCCAAATTCTCTTCCTAGGTGGCTGGTGCCGCTTCTTCACCCCTTCCCCCTTTTGCTATCTCTCATCTTGATTTTCATTAATTTCCACAGTTTCATCTCCATATTATTATGGTCCTTAGTGATACACACATGTTTACAACACTTCTGGAACATTTTATACATAGATGCCCCACCCGGGGGCATGCATGTTGGCCCACTCTCAATCAATCATTTGTGTATTACTGTTACAAATAGAATGGTCATTATTTCAGCCAAGATTAAGATTTAGGGGTCGTAATTGATTTAACCTGTTTCCATTTCTGATCTGATGCCAGCTTCCCTTCTGTTCATTATACCATGTTTTGCCTTTTTCTTTTCTTTTTTTCTAGCCACTAGCACATTAATAAACTCTTCATGTATTCTTAGTTGAGGAGTTGCTCTTATGGTTTTTCCCTGCCCTGGGATATTCTTGAGCTTGTCCTGACTCCATTTTTCTTTTTATTTACATTTAAAATTATGTTTTATTTCTTTACCGCCATGTGTGCACACGTACACGCGTGCGTGCGCAAGCACACACACACACACACACACACACACACACACACAAATGCCATGACTGCATGTGTGAGATCAGAGGTCAATTTGAGGAAATAATTTCTTTGCTCACATAACTTCAGAATATTGTGTCTGGGTATCACATTTAATTAAGAACATTGCAGAAAATGATAGCTGTATGGCAAAAATAGAGGCATGCTATTGCAATTTAAATGAGATAGTAATAGGTAGTTTAATTTGTAGAAAAGAGGGTTAAGCAAGGAAGTAACCACCTCTACACATCTCTAACACTGTCGTAAATGAAATGCTGTAAGGATTCAGTTAAGAAGTAAAGGCAGGGTAAATGGAACTGTTAAAAGATATTGTAAAAGAACTTTCTAGAAAGAGCTCATCCATGAAGAACAGTAAGACTGAGCTTGAGTGATCAAGATTGTTTGAGCAGTGCTTTCTATAAGGGAGGGAGATTGCCACACACACACACACACACACACACACACACACACGCACGCACGCACGCACGCGCGCGCACACACACACACACACACAAATGTCTCAAGTAGTCAGGGGTAATTTTACCTTGACATCCACTCGTAGTGGATTTGGCTTATTAGTCAAAAGCTAGACAGCTTTGGTTTAAAATGAAGTAGATGTTGTAACAAGGTAAGGATTCTTTCTCCCTTCAGAAGACTGGGGACTCCATGAGCACTAGCGAAAACTAATATTTTGGATGACTTTTTAAATCTTTGCTTGGGAGGTTTGTGGAGACACAAACACTACGAAAGAGCAGGTGACCACAGGAGCCATCAGGCTAGGTTCCCTGTGCTAGAGAGTTATCTCCAAGAAACTGCAGTTCATCTGGGGAGGAAGTGTAACTTGTGAGCTGTGTGGCTATGACAACGTCACATCCATGCTGAGGAGGATGGAGTCTCACTCATTTCCTGAGAGACCATTTCTGAACATCTACAACTGACCAGGCCTCACGCTTACCACCTGGCACTGAAGTTCACCTGACAAGCTTGGTGTTCACAGTCACCTCTCCTACCATGTCTTGGCAGCCTCTATCCCCATCTGCATTCTATTTCTCTTCCACAGTGTTCTGACTAAGGTTGTGGGTGTCAAGCCTTCCAAGGAGCTGTCGGTCTCTGGCCCTCCATTTGTCTTAAGGTTGTCAATTGCAATTTTGATCAGAGTTGAGTTTTATTTCTCACAGCTGCACTGCCAGTGGAATGATCTTTACTGACCTTCATTGGTTTTCTACCCTGCCTCCTTGGACCCCTTGTTTTTCAGCCTAATAGTTTAACTGCTACATTCCCTTACCACCTGTTTTGGCTCTAGATCATGCTTAGTTCTTTTATTCCAGACTGACATTTATGGCCCTGATGCGGCATTACTAGTATCAATAGAAAGATTACCTATAATCTTCTCATAAGTCCTAGAAACAGTAGAAAAAGCACGACCAAGTGTCATTTATCGCCCTGAAAAGTGGGCATGTAATTACTGGTAAGGCTGCTTTTAGTTTACAGCATAGCTTTCTATTTCTATCTTCAAACACTTTCCTTGCAAAAAGTTTTGGAGAGTTTGGCAGATTTGCAACTGCCTTGTGATGATGCTTCTGAAAAAATTAAGCACATCATTTCGATGGCATTGCAACTATCTTTAGCCAGAGTGGCATGCGTTGTTGTACTTCAGATCCTCTCTGCTAGAATTTTAGCCATGTTTTCATTGCCTGGTAAAATACAGTGAAGAGTGAAGTATATTAATATATAGTGTTTATATAAATTAATCTCTTGCTGGGCTTTGGTGGCACATGCCTTTAATCCCAGCAATCAGGAGGCAGAGGCAGGTGGATCTCTGTGAGTTCAAAGTCAGCCTGGTCTACAGAGCTAGTTCCAGGACAGGTTCCAATAGGCTCCAAAGCAACACAGAGAAACCATGTGTCAAAAAACAAAAACAAAAACAAAAAAATTAATAGCCCTTAAGAAATTATATGTTAATTGTTTTTGTGTTATTTCTGGGGTCTGAGCATTTAATTAATCTTATATCTATCATGTGTGTTTTTTGTTTTTAAGGGAAACTTAAGGGAAACATTAGATGAATTTGGCATTTCAGATTTAACTTGTCCCTAAGTTAATTTTTTTTTCTTTTCTTGAGACAGAGTCTCATATAGCACATACTGGCTTTGAACTCATTATGTAAATGAAGCCAGTCTTGAACTAGAGGTCTTCCTATGTCAGCCTCCAGAATGCTGGGATTGTAGACATGTGCCACCACTGTGAGCCTCTCACTGATAGTCTGAAAGATTTTATTTTGCAAAATTTTGAGGTTTTTAAGTTTGAAAGCAGGGAGCAATGGAGCATTTTTGTTTCATCAAATTATTTTGACTTCATGGAAATATCCAATCAAAGCCAGACAGTTGATGATAAGATTTCTCAGCTTAGCTATTCTAGGCATGACCCAACGAAGTCACCAAACCCAACTCTGTTCATGCTAGCTTTTCATCACAGATAGCCACCACTATGCAAATGTCTCTCTGATAGAACCCTCCTGTTTCCCAGCTGTCTGCTATTTCATTAGTGGAGATTCTTACACACAAAACACCCTAGTGCCATTTCCTATGCAAGCAACTATCAACAAGACAATTTTAGCCACCTTCCCAACAATGGTACAACAAATAAATATGTATTTTACACAGTGATTGGAATTTATTTTTACTAGCTAATGGTAACTTTTGTTGTTCTGTTTCCTTCCCAAAACAGCCTTTTTGGGGGGGGGCATGGAAATAATCTCCTATTAAATAGTTATAACTAATGAAACTCCTTTTACATAAATGAACATAAAGGTCTCAAGGTTGTTGAATTATCTTGGCCTGTCTTTCCATACCTTCCCAATATATCTAGTTTTCCCAAAGATGAACTGAATCAACCATTTAAGTTACCAGCCTGGAATGTCTGGTAATCTCTAAGACTGCTGACAGATTCAGTCCCTTTCTTACGTGACTTAACTAATAAAGCACTTGGGTGCAAAACTCTTCCTTTTTCTCTAATTTCTGCTGGACTTGGAAGTGAATGAAGATGGTGATAATGTCAGATAAACAATGTTCTCAAGTACACTCCTACATGAAATGTGTGCTCAACCCTTTAGGAACATCACAGTACTTGCTATTCCTGTTGATTTAGGGGATTGTAGAATTTCTATGGAATCAACATTATCTCTTAGAATGGAGTTAACTTAAGGTGTCTCCTGGAAGAACAAAGAATGTACTGCAATGAAGATGTGTCTCACTTTTCTGTGGCTCTGGAGACACAGTCCAGTCCTGACCCTTTGAGTCATGGTGCCCCACTCAGGCTGCTTTTGCTCAGATCTTGTGAGAACGTAGGCTTCTTGATTCTGGCAAATTATTGACATCTTCCTTCTGTGTCATGTACTAGACTGTATAATACATCCAACAAATGTGCTACAATTGAAATGATAAAGTTGTAATGTCAGTGTTCCCAATTGACTTCTCGAGATATATTTTTTGTTTGTTTGTTTGTTTATTCTGAAATAGGGTTTCTCTGTATAGTCTTGTCTGTTCTGGATCTCATTATTTGGCCCAGTTTGCTTCCAACTCAAAGATTTATCTGCCTCTGTCTCTCAATGATGGGATTAAAGGTATGTGTCACTGCCACTTCCTGGCTCACTGTGAATTCTTATGTATAACGCATGATTTATCAAAAACTGATAAGATTATGTTTATATATCATTTGTATTTTATTTCTAAATTCTTTCATTCTAAGCCCTGATTCTTTCTTCCATTATCTAAACATGCAGGTGTAATCTTTTCTAGAAAACATGTTAAGTTCATTTCTAGCACTGCATAAAAGATATGGAGATTATATATTTGGACTTCCTCTTTACCTAGTTGTAGGATCTAGTAGCTTAGCCGAATGTTAACATAGTAAGAGAATATGCAAGATTTTATGACTTAATTACATTGAGATGATGTCATGGCTCTACATGACAACAGGAGTTGACATCATATACATTCATTAAAATATAAGTTCTGCCATGTAATGAATAACTTGTTATCTCTGGATTTGGAATGGGAAGATGTTCAGATCAAGCCAGGTCTATACTATGCCTGTTACTAGTTGAAGGAATTCCACACCTCTCCATGGGTTATTTAATCTTACTACCAGTCAACTACTCCACATAATCTTTAGTAACTGAAAAGGGAAATCTAGTAAACGTTGTGTACTAGATGATATGAATAATTGCTTGATACCTTGATAATATGTTATATCTGATGTTTTGAGAAGCGGGCCAATGATAGTTAAATAAGTCATCTTAATATAGGTGTGTGTAATTGTAGGCTTGGTTAATTCCTTGTTGCAAAAGTGGGCTGATAAAACCCACATTAGTATCTTTTTGTAGGCCCATGGACTTCTGCCTGTCATAAACTCTAAGTTTCATTCAAGACCCCAGCATGTGGTCAGACTCATCTTTCTTCTAGCCAGTGGGGAGAAATGACTAGAGTATGAACTACATGAAACACAGCCATTTCCATTCTTAAGAAAACAACATATTCATGGTGGGTGATCTCACAGCCTCTCATCAAAGCCTGCTTCTTTGGACTGGTATCCAAATGTAGAGGCACAAACCTAAGACAGTTATTTATCATGTTGTTGTTGGAGGTTAATGAGAGAAATGCCATTAGGAAACAGTGAGCTGTTTGTGTAAAAGAGTTGTTACAAGACAGCTGTAGATTTTATTATTTGAAAAACTGTGGGTGAGGGTCTTGGATTAGACAAACTTTTAAGTCCTTCCAGCTCCCCACAGCCTCCAAGTGCACTGATTTGCGTACATAATGTAAAACAATGTAGTTTTATACAGCAGAGTTGGCAGGGAGGAGGTATTCTCTCAAGAAAAACTACTACTCTATGAGTCTTCCTTTTAAGCTACCAAAAAAAGGTGATCAAATAGAGCTCAAAAATAATTTCTGGGCTTAAACTTAAAATTCTTTTATCTGGAACAGATTATTTCATTCCACAATTAGAAATGAGATCCAAAATGCAAATATTACTCAGAGAGATAGCACATTGCTTCATATTCGCACGATGGTGTTAACAACTGCTGTTAAGAGCCATTTTACAGAGTGAGTTAAGAGGGGGAAGCATACCTTATTCAAATATATGAAGATGGTTTTTACAAATCATGTCTTATTTTATTCTAGTTCCAATTCTGCCAACCCTTCTGGATATGTAGCAGTTTTAAAGACAGTGCTTAAAAATTTGAAGAGAGAGGGGGAAAGTGGAAACTGCTTAAATAAGAATGTTACTCATAGGCTTTCACCAAAAACATTTTCATAGTTTTCTCATTTGTTATATTTTCATGAAAAAGACAGAATATTCATGAGAGCAGAAGAACAATAAAGCATTATATATTATTTTATTAAAGCTTTGTATCTATTTCCCTAAGCTTTCTTAGTTCAGTTAAAAATCTCTCTTACATCTTAATTTGATGAGATTAGCTATTTATGGCCAGGCAAAAAATATGTTTAGCACTTGAAGATCCATTCAGTTATCAGAGGTTGTTATTTTTATAACAATAAACTAACTTATTAGAAGAAGAAAACCTGAAAGACACTGAATTTTGGAGTTGCGAATTGTTCTCCATTATCTCTGTGCATGGGACAAGAGAGTCATAGCTGCAAAAGTGTAGGAGGGCTGCAGTTGAGGAGTATGAATGCTATACTCTTTTTCTCTCTGAGTCAAGGTCTTGCACATAACCCACAACAATGTTGAACTTCAGGTTCTGGGATTATAAGCTACATAAAGTGCAATAGAAATCCAGTACTCTTGACAGAAACTTTATTAAAAATGCCATTCATTAAGTTTTGTCGTTACTGGCCTGGCTGCCCACTCTCACTGGATCATGTGGGCGCAGACCTCTCCTAGGTTGTCTGCTGGACACTTGATCTCTACATCTGAAGACAAATACCAACCAGAGATCATGAAAGCATTTTGCAAAGAATATTTTCTATTTCCTAACTAAAAAGCACTTGTCATTTGATTCACCATATTCAAAAGTTTTCTGGGCATTTACATGGCAGTACAAGCAAATTACTGCATCTCTATGGCTATTCTATGGGGGGAAAGTTGAGCCTTTTTCATTTGGGAAGCTGAAACTGGGGGCAGCTAGCATCTTCATTGATGTGCTCTCCACAGCAAATGTCTCCATTACTGTACTCACCACTCTTGTCCTCATCTGTTGCTAGTGTTTCTGTTTCTCCCTTCTAGCCCTTGACCCTGAGACAAGATGCCTGCCAGATCCCAGTTCTGGTGAGAGCAGCTGTTATTTGTGGCCCATTTAAAGGCCTTTTAGGCTTTAGGAACTCCTCAGTGAGATCATTTTGTTTATCTTTTGAATATTAGGTGGTTAGACCTTTGAAAAATTGATATTCTTTTCCCTCTACAACTATAAACTGGAAACTTCAGTCATGAGGGTATGGTGTCCTGGAATACCAGGCTTCCATTCTTCTTAACTTCCCATATAATCAAAAGAAGCTAATGAATTCAAGTTGCCTGTAACATTTTGTGTGTTTCTGAGTTGAAACTGAATTCCCAAACAACCATGTGAGCAATAATGAAATTCAGGCAGCACGACCATCTATTTTCCTGCTGTTAGAAAAGGGACTCTTAGAGGGAACTCCTGGGTTCTGATCCCTGTGATTTAAAATGGCATAACAATTAGCACTGATTGACTTCATTTTAGCACACAAATTATTTTGAAGACCCTGAAGAAAAGTAATGGCTGAATTGAGTTTGACTGGAAATGCAACTTACAGAATTACATAAACTTGCATTCTACCGTGTTAAAATCTACACAGCATACTCAATGGACTGTAGATTAATTGTGGAGAAGATACAATAAAAGTGTCCCTTGTGCTCTAATATGAGAATTTAGGTACAGTGAGCAGAACATAATTATTCCAGTTGGAATTTGGCCAGAAGCTAGGGATTAAAACCCCTTAGTGTTATGAAAAGTTCCGTGGGATGTTTAATGACTAGAAATAGCCAGAAGCTTAGATTTATGGCATCCAAAAATAGTACCCCTAGCAGGATTAGTTCACCCAGGTCATGCTGGGGCACAGTTTGGGCAATAGTCAAAAATCCCATTTATTGAATCATAAACATGATTTCTAACAGCTCTGGGTTGGAGATTTGTATGTGAGTACTACTTACCAACTTTTAGTAGCCTCTTTGTGTATAGCCCCCCCCACTGCCACTCAATAAAGACACAGTAATATAGAAAATATCAGGTGGGTTTGGATGATAATGAAGACAGTTGAGGAGGACAGTAGAGTGAGGAATAAAGCTGACTTTAAGGGTGGGTGACTGTGGTGGTTTAGTTTGTGATGTGATTTGAAAGGTAACGGGAAAAATAATTTTGCTTTGTTTTGCTGAGGTTTGAAATTTTAAAAACTGGAATGTCATTCTTTTTAGCTAATAGCTACTCCATATTTAAAAACAAACATACTTGAAAGTTACTACAAGGGACTTGACTATCCTGTGGATCATAATGCAATATGAAGTTTGGGTAGAATTGTGAAGGACTTTTTCCCATGAAGATACTGGATGAGTGAACCTCTCATTAAGGTCAAGTTCATGGAGGAAGGGACAGGTTAACAAGGCCTCTTTTGCATCTTTTCAAAATGTACACATGAAGCCCTAAGTCCCAGTATGTCAGACTGTGATTTTTTGGAATATAGATTCTTTAAAGGGGCAATGAAATAAGAATAGGTCATTTGGGTATGCCCCAGTGCATTCTTGTTGATGATCGTATAAAAAAAGATTAGAACACAGAGAGTACAGATTGAGAGGGATGATATGAAGGGACACAAAGAGAAGAAGGCCATCTGTGAGCCACAAAGAGGCCTCATTGAAAGCCAACTCTGGCAATATCTTGGCCCTGGACTATTAGTCTCCAGAGCTACATTTTTGTTGTTCAAATCCTGCATCTCTAATGTTTTGTTATGGAAGTCTAAGCTGCTTGAAATACAATCTTTACTGAGATGGACTGGATCAGGGCTACTAAGTTTCTCAGCTCCTGGGAGGATGAAATTTTAACTATTGTGATTCTTAACATCATCAGATCTTTAAGCTCCAGGGAGAATGCTGTGAATAAGGCTTCTACCTCAGATTGATTCTTAATGTATTAAATTCATAATATTATCTGGGCATATCTGATAGACAGAATGATGATAGCAGAGAAAGGTTAGTTAATAGGACAAGTTACAGTTAGATGTATGTCATTATATGGCTATGATAATAATATTTCATATGTTTCCAAAGGTAGAATAAAGAAATTTGTAAGTTTTCACTATAAAGATAAACACTTAAGGAATCAGAAATATGAAACCCAATGACCTCATTTCAACATTACACCATGCATAGATGCTATCCCATTAACATGTGTATTTCTGTTCTTACATGCTGGTTAAAACAAATTCAGGCAGAGTATGAGAGACAGATGAGGGGGAGGGTGGTATACAAATATTGAACTACTCTGGAGCCAGGCATGGTGGCACATACCAGTAATCCCATCACTCTGGAGGCAGAGGTAGGTGGCAGATCTCTGTGAGTTTGAGGCCAACCTGGTCTTCAGAGAGAGTTCCAGGACAGCCAGAGCTGTCATACAGAAAAACCCTATCTCAACCCCCATTCCCCAATAAAAAAACAAAACAAAACAACAAAACTACATTGATTTTTGGTATTTATTGGCCCTTTTTTTTCCAAGACAGAATCCAATAATTCATTGCTAGAGCCAGAGCTGACTGATTAATTCTCCATATTGAAACAGAGGAGTATATGTTGCCACTGTTTAAAGACTGGATTATTTGGTATGCTGTCTGTCTGCATGGTACTTCAGATACATAAAATTATCTGTGCATGTGATAGATAATTTCAAAACCGGCTTTGCCAGTAAGCAACGAGGACTACCTGCACTCATATTTTTAAATATAAATGTAAGTAACTGCAGCAACAGCAAGTATGGGTATTTGTATTTAAAACCATTATTAGTTGTTACAAACCCCAGCCTTTTAAAATTATTTTTAAAAATTTATTATTTTTATATCCCAATCCCAGTTCCCTCTCTCTCTCCTTTCCTCTCACCCCCCCCCCCACTTCCCCATTACTTCATCTCTCATCTTCTCCTCAGTGAGGGTAAGGCCTCCCCTCGGAAGTCTACTATGTCTGTCCCATCAACACTTTGAAGCAGGACCAAGGCACCTCTCCAGCCCCCACATCCCTGTGTCAAGACAGAGCAAGGTATCTCTCCATATAGAATGGGTTCCAGTAAGTAAGTTTGTGCATTAGAGTTAGATCTTCAACACATTGCCAATGGCCTCACATACTGTCCCAGGCACATCATTGTCATCTACATTCAGGGAGTCTAGTTCAGTGTTAGCAGGTTCCCCCATTGTCAGAGAGAAGTCAGTGATCTCTCACTAGCTCTGGTCAGTTGATTCTGTGGGTTTATCTATCATGGTCTTGACTCTTTTGTTCATATCATTGCTCCTCCCTTACTTTGATTGCATTACAGGAGCTCTGCCCAATGGTTAGTTGCAAACACAACCTTTGAACACATTTTCGGATGAGCTTCTTGAGTAAGCCCAGCATCCTGGGGGAAGAAAAATTTTTGTATCAAATCACTGAGAGAAAAACTCCACCATGCAGAAAAGTTCACTATTGCCTCTCTGTTTGGTTCAAGTCTTCTACTTGCTAATGGGGGAGGAGGGAATGGGAGTGGTAAAGTAAATGTGTTCTTTTCCTACCCATAACATATCTCACAATTTACAGCCCTTTTGTTCTTACCTTAGACTTTTTTTCTGAATTTCTTTTTCTTTAACTGAGATACTGATAAAGCAGAAAAAAATATCAAAACTATGCTGTTAAGTGTGATATAAAAAGCAATTTGTGCAGCAAGTTAAAAACATGTTGTTTAGAGAAGACCGGAAAAAGTTAGAAAAGTGCACAGATTCCAATGCCCAGGGACTCTTGGTAGTCTCCAGCTTGAAAGGCAGTTATGCCATTTCCTTTCCACCATCAAGCAAGGTGAGTGACATGCGCTGTAGACAGCCTCCCATATAACATTTTCCTTTAGGAGTTCCCTTCTTCTTCTGGAGCTTTTTCTTATCAGGAGATATTTAAAGGCAATGGTAGTCCTGAGAAGACAGTTTCTGAGTTAGAACATTCTATCACTCAAGGTCCAAACAGGAAAACAGAAATCTTGGTAGATTTTGTTTTTCAAACAGAAAGTTTCATTCATGCAGCTGATTACATAAATGGTAAAAGTGTTGACAAGGTGAGGGAAAGGCAACCCTGGGACTGGAAAGAGCACAAAACTGCTACCTCATTGACTAGGACACAAAGAGAAAAAATGAATCTCATAGTTCAGAGATGACAGCCTCCTTCTTGCATCTATGAGCACTGAAGGACAGGTCTCTCAAGTAGGGGTTGGAAACACAGAGAAGACTGCCCAGGGTGCAGAGCAAATGAGATAAAGAGCAGAAATGTAACAAGGCTCACCTGCTTCAACCAGGATTAGGCAGTACCTCCCTTGACCAAATTCTTCCAAATTCAGTTGTCAGAGCTATCAGGAAAGGTACGTATGGGAAATACAGAGTAAACAAAAGGGAGTCATGTGAAGTCTCCACACAAAATAGAACTTTGATTCTATTAGCCTTTCTTTTTCTGTAATTTATTTTTTATCCTCTTTAGGACACAGTACACTGGAAATCAGTTCAATACTGTATGATAACTGTGGATTCTTATTCTGTTTTTCCATCAGGTATTTGATGATACATTTAAAGTCTCCTCAAGGGCCCCCCAGAGTTGGAAATGCCTTAAACCTGAATGTGCTTGCTGAACTTGGAAAAGCAGAGGCTAGGAGGCCACAAGGGTACCTGTTAACCAACACGTGAGTTCCTGATCCAGGCTCTAAATGTTCCTCAGAATATGAGCTCACAACTTGTTGGATGACAAATCAACTTTAGCAAATTTTGTACTAATGAACTCTTTTATTTCTGCCTGTCTCATCAGGACACTCCATGCTTTCCAGAAACACAGTGGAATTTAATAGCTATGAAACTAACCCACTGGTGCTGCTATGATCAAGAAGCTCCAATCAATCTTGTTTTCTTCAAGCATGTCATAAAAGACCCCCTTCTTTCTGATTAGCATTCTTGAACACAGTAGAAGCTGATGACTTGCTTGAAGTCATTCATCGAGAGGATACAGCACCTACTACATGTGATGAAATGACATAAGGCATATGAACTGCTCATTACAGTCTAATTAGTTTGGGCTTTTCATTTTATTTTATGTCCTGAACTGAACTTCTCTTAATATGATACTGAGCTGGAGTTCATCATGTCTTCTCTCTGGCATTTGCGTGCCAGACTCCATGGGTATCTGACTGTGTTTTCTTTTGTATTTTTTCCTTGCCTTTTCTCCAGGGACTGGTTAGACAAAAGGTCATGAATATAAACCAACAAAATCCTTGCTATTATGTGTTCCTCTGTGAGATGTGACTCAGGACATAACATGACTGTCAATGCTTTTCAAGTAGATTTGGTTATAATGACAATCTGAGTTACGAGACTTATATCCTTGTTTTCTTACTATGCTATGAAGAAACAGCCCTAGCCATTTCTTGAGATATTTCCCACAGGCAAAGAAGGGAAACCTGGGAGAATTTTGCTAACAAGCTTAGTTATACTGGAGGCTTGGTTACAATGGAAAGCAAGATGTCTTCCATTTTGGGTGATCTGCAATGGCAGGTATTTGTATGTTAATTAGCAAATGGGCTACATACATGATGATTTATTTGATCTTAGTGCTTTGACGGTTGTAGGGAAAAGATCACTTATTTTATAATTATTTTTTGAAGACATGCACTCTTTTACATTGCCCTCACTCTGGGATCCATTGAAACACACAATTACCTGCTTCTGTAACTTCTTCATAAAAAAGGCTATGGACACTGGGCAGTTTTTATCTTCCCCTTTTAAGTTCCACATAAAATACTCATAAGAATATTTTGATCACTACTCACATAGGTTTGTCTGGAAAGCAAAGGTTGGTTTGTATTCATCTAAGAAAATGATTCAGGCCTTTGCTGGAACATTGTCCCTTGGACCTGTCTTGTCTTGAGGTCATCTCACAAGAAGGCCTCCTGGAGAATAATTAATAAAACAATTAATGAAATATATTTCCTCACCTTGTTACATTTACCCTGCAAATTATAATAGAAACAATCATACTGTCTGATAGCTTTATTGAGAGAATATGTTGATGACATGTGTGGAATAGTTAGAATTACACTCCCTGAAGTATCTTTACTATCTGGAACTCCATGTGACTTAGTTGATATAACCCCTGCATCAATGATATTCTATTTAAAATGTCTCTTTTATGATAGAGAGGTTTATTTGGATTAATTAAATTTTACTTTCTAACTGGTGATCAACATGCATGCTATCAACAACAAAGAGTTGTTATGGATTGAATACTTAGAACCTACTGCATAATTGCTTTGCCTCTTTCAAAGCTCAGGGACACAGTAACATTTGTATTTTTAAATAAATATTCCCTGACCTACTTGCAAGAAAAACTAAATTAAGTGAATATCTGCTTTATTTATTTAGGTTTTATGTCCTAACTGGTGGTTCTTTCTTTATTTATGTAATAATTTGTTGAAAGCCTGTGGTTAGGTGGTACGTAACCTTTAATTCAGCTATTGTTAGCACTTTTGTATGCCAGAGAGTGGTTCTGAAAATTTCAGTAGGCTATGGACTTTTAATGGGGAGTCTTAATTGTTCCCTTAGTGCTTATGAGCCTTCCTGACATCTGAGTTGAAATATACATTTCTTATGTGTAACCTTCAACTCAACAATGAAGGAAAGCATCCATCCCACACCTCATGCAAGAAAAGGAACTGAGTTTTTAACTTAAAAAAAAAAAAAAAAAAAACTTACATTGCCAAAGATTGTTAAGTAATTGGTCTTGGTTAATTAGCAATTAATCAAGTGAGTATCAAGTTCTTAGTGAGTATTGTTAGGGAACCCAGGAATGTTATTCCAGCTACTAACCTTCTCTTTGGTGGCTGGAGTTGGGGAGAGTCAGTGGTACCCATGGAGGTGACTGCTGCTGCAGCTGCCTGTGATTGCCTCTGCTCAACATTCTCTTTTGTGTGGTGGATCCCAGTTGTGAGGCTCATGAGATAGCTAAGAGCTACTGATATGTCCATGGTGGAAGCAGAATGACATGGAAACAGGACCATCTTGTCCTTTACACACAGTGGGATGAACTTGCTATCACTTGCAGTTGAGTAATGAGAGTTTTAGTTTACTGTAACCCTGGTGAAACAACACATGCTTGCCAGGCAGTGTATGTAAGGGGTGATGTCCATAGTGAGCCATATGAATAACAGAGGAGCAGAGCCACGGACCTGGCACTTTAGTGAGGAAATCATAGCCAATGCCATGGACTATGTGTCTCAGTCATATGGTAAGTGACACACATGTACACAGTTTTCAAACATAGGTCCAGAGAGTAAGAAAAAGAAAAGAAAGTGTGAAATAAAATCATCAGCAGAAACAGGCCAGTTCCAGGGAGTGCACTTTGTAGCAAGGGCAGAGAGTTCCTCTTTTACTATTCATGGCTATTTTGGAAGTGGTAGATGCCTCCTTCTGTCTTCTTGCTTGTAGCTCCTTCCAGAAGATCTGAAAGTCACTGACTGGTGAGAACAGTTAAGAAAACCTACGCTATGATAGCTCATGAAGAGAGTATACATTTTCTACAATTGTTTCACTTATATGTCTACTGGCTCATTTCTGTAAAATTTATTAAATATAGCTGTATTTGTAGTTGGTACAATATGACTGATTACATGGAATGTCCAATGGTATTGATTTTTATATTAAGTTTACCCTTACCAATGTAATTTCAATGCAGTGGCAGGTAGGTGTCAGAGACAGACACAGCTTTCAACTGACCTTTCCTTTTACATATTTTTTTTAAATCTTAATCACTTAGCCTTTGTGAGCTTCAACTTTTTTTTCTCTGTAAAATGGGATTTACTTAATGTATATCTAAAGTTTGATGAATGGCTTTTTACATAAAACACATGAAAAATAAATGGCAAAGAATACAACCTAAATATTACTTTGCTTTTCTTCCTTTCCATGCTTAATTTCATTCACAAAATTGTCTTAGTCTGTTGTGCTGCTTTAACAAAACCCATGAGGTGGGGTACTTTTATATTAGATTATTTCTTATAGTTTGAACAGCTGGAAATTTCAAGGCCATGATGCCATCAGATTTGCTGTCATGAGGATTTCTTTATTGGCTTTCTCAGAGCAGAACAGGTAGACAGGAGGTCAACTAATGATGACTTCCTAAAGTAAAGGAGTTCAAGGGACAGGAAAATCCTTGAAGTTTCTTTTATAAGAGCATCAATCCTGTGTCTGAGTGGGAAGTGACCCCCCCACCCCCTTAACTCAACAGATTGATTATTAGTTTCCAGGTGAATTTGGGAAGAATATGTATATTCAAAGTCTAGCAACAATTACATTTACTTATTTCCATGAATCAATCTCATCTTTATTAATAGCAAGTATTCAATAAGCAAGCATACATCTAAGATTTCATTTTTGGAGACTTTCAGCTAGCTATGCCTTTCTTTACTTAAAAAGGCCCAGATTTTTCGATTTTATTTTCTAATTTAAAATTTTGTTTTCATAATCCCCCTCTTGGTCATATACCCAAAGGATTCACATCCATGAAACAATGATATCTGTTCAACTATGTTCATAGCAGCACTATTTGTAGTAGCAAAAACCTGGAAGCAACCTACATGCCCCTCAGTTGAAGAATGGTTAATGAAGATGTGGCACATCTACACAATGGAATACTACTCTGCAGAAAAATATAATGAAATTCGCAGGCAAGTGGATGGCACTTGAAGAAACCATCCTGAATGAGGTAACCCAGTCACAAAAAGAGGAACACAGTATGTACTCACTCATATATGGATTTTAGACCTAGGATCAAAGGATCACCAGCCTATAATTCATACCACCAGAGGAACTAGGATACAAGGTATATTCTAAGAGATTCATATAAAGTCCCTCACAGAACCGGGAAGGGACAAGTCCCCCAGAGCACAGGGGAAGTGGTGGGGGCAGCGAATGGAGAGAGAAGTAGGAGAAAACGAGGGAGAGGAAAGGAAAACACGAGCGACCAGGAAGATTGAGTCCGGTTAGGAATAGAAGACAGGAGAGAGAGAGAGAGAGAGAGAGAGAGAGAGAGAGAGAGAGAGAGAGAGAGAGAGAGAGAGAGAGAGAATAAAATAGGGAGCCAATATTGGTTTGAAGATAAAATTGAACACAAAGAAAGGTCTAGACACCTACAAGACTGCTGCCAACTAACAATTTCAGCTTCCGTGGAAAGGCTATCATAAATGCCCTTCCCAGAGAGTGAGATCAACAACTAACTTATCCATGGAGCCCTCAACTAATGCCTGCTGGAAACAGAAGCAAATACCCATACATAAACACTGAGTCGAAGTAGAACTCAGATGCAGAGGGAGAGGACAAGACCAGGTGGCAGAAACACATAGACAGCTTACCTGAACAGGGAGGAGCTAATGGGCCAACAGACTGATAACAGGGAATCCAGCATGGGACTGACTCAGGCCTCCCTGAATATGGGTCTCAGCCAGAAGGACTGAGCAGTCTAAGGGACCTCAGACAGTGGAGCCAGGAAGTATCCCTGGAGCACAAAAGGACTTTGCGAACACATCCCCCATGGAGGGATAACTGCCTTAGTCTAGAGACAGGAGAGAAGCCCTAGTCCCTACTTCACAGGACCTGTCAGATCTACATGACCCCTACTGGATGACATTCCCCTACATATGGAATTGGGGTGGGGGGATGGGAGGGTGGTTAGAGTGCATGTAAGAGGGCAGAGAGGGTAAAAGGGAGGGAAGGAGGGAGGGAGGAAGGGAGGAAGTGAGGGAGGTTGGGAGGGAGGGAGAGGGAACTGGAATCTACATGTAAAATAATAAATTAAATTAAAAAAAATGCTTTGACTCCAAAATTTAAGTTGAAGGACAAGTTACTGGGGAAAAGGATTTCTATTTTTGTTTCCACAGAAAATGAAAAGCTGTGGATTCCTTCCAGACTAATGTGGTTTGATCAAGCCAGACTGCCTGAAACAGAGTACCAGGTGATCCTACATTCAAAACAGCTGGACAAAGCAGCCCTACAGACTACTGCCAGGATTTCTGAATCTTCTTCGAATCCCCCATGACAGCGCCCCTTACCAGCAGGAAGTAGTTTGGAAAGAACAACGCCCAAATTCCCAAATATTGTCTATAAATGTTTGTTTTCATTTAAGTGGACTTGGTTATATAAAATAAAAAAATTAAAAAAATTTGTTTTCATTTATTTTACACACTGACCACAGTTTCCCCTCCTCCTTCTCCTTCCATTCCCTCCCACCATCTCCCTCATACTCCCCCTCTCCCATCCACTCCTCTTCCCATGGGACTCAACACAGCATGGCACATCAAGTTGAGGCAGGACCAAGCTCCTCCTGTATCAAGGTTGGGCAAGGCAACCCATCTTGGGATTGGGTTCCCCAAAGCCATCTCAAGCACCAGGAACAGGTCCTGATCCCACTAGTAGAAGCCCCACAAATAGACCAAGCTATGCAACTCTCACCACATGCAGAGGGCCTAGGTGGGTCCCATGCAGACTCCCTACCTGTTGGTCCAGAGAGAAAGACCTAGTTTTTGTATCTGAAGTAATCCTAAATTGTCAGGCATCTGCTGAAAATATAACCCTGGCCATAGATCAGGTATGCTCCATGATGAGTTTCAAGTCATGGGGCATCAAATTAAAGTGCATCTAGAATATCTTTCACTGAATTTAAGAATCATTCTCATAAGTTTTTCAGTTGTGTACATTCAGAAAAAAACATAAAGTGTAAACGGAGTCCTTAATTGGTCTAAATATTTAAAACCTGGAGTAGAGAAAAATGCTGAGAGATCAGAGAGAAGGAGCAAGCCATGGCCACACCTTACCTCCTTATGGTCTCAGCAGACTAGAGAGTGTCAGTTTCTCCCTGCTTATATCCTGTATCTGCCCAGCCATCTTACTTCTTTACAGATCTCCAGATCTCTATGGTTAGCTAGTGGCAAGCTCTGTTCTCTGACATTCAGGCAGGCTTTGTGTGTATAAGCAAGATATCACCACAATAAAGCAAGACAATAATGAAATATCGCTAGTTGACTTAAAGGAAGAGGCGATGCTTTTGTATAACTGCCTTCGTTTTGGACACCAAGCCATTCACCCAGGTGAATATAACTGATCTTTACTAAGGATTGGTTGTATTGAAAAATGCCGCAACTATATGCCATCTATTCCATTCAACTGAAAAAACTTCCAATGTTATTCAAGAAACGTGGGGCTGAGTTTGAGTTTGTTATTCCCCATGGATTGACTTAAGGCCTCTCAGGAGATTTTTTTTTTTTTTTTTTGGCTAGGACACTGTCAACAGCTTAGCTATTATATAAGCAGTGTTGGATAGAATCAAACTGCTAAGTGCAAAGCTTGGAAAGCTTGGAATGCTCAATTAAGCATTCTGCAGCTGGAGAAGGTGGGTGAATCCCCCTCAAGAATTATGTACCGGTTCTGCAGCTGGAGTGCTTAAGTGGTCGATTGAACCAACAGCTGTGAGAGTTCCATGCAGCTGGAGGAGGGTCCTTAGGTAATATTAGTGATAAGAGAATGGCCACACAGCACACAAAAACCTACATTGATTATTTTTATTCTTGTTTTATTTATCAAACTCTTTTCACTTGTTTATGTCCTGGGGGTGGTGGTGGCTATTTTTGATATTGCCATTAGTAAAAGCAATGATTCCCCTCATAGTAGTACGAAGTATCATTAAAAGTAATCTCATTACTCGAAACCAATTTGTACTAGATATCAGCACATTTATGTCTACTTTCATATACATGCTTGAGTCTGCTCAGTCTAACACATTTTTTCAAATTTTTGAAGAAAAGAATTATTGTGCATGCTTTTTATTACAGAAGAACAATGTAAGCAAATGAACAAGACCATATTTAGAATATAATGACCAATTACCCTTGAGCTGAGTTATAAACTTAGTTCTTTTTATTTAACCAGTATAGACTTAAACTTGCTTTTATACCATTAAATAATGGTGCTCAGATTCGTGTCACTAATTGTGTATTAAAATTTTTTATAATAGCCACAGTCATGGCAAAACTAAGGTTCCCCCTAAAACTTCAGACAGCAGCCATTTTGAAGTAAGAAGACCCCACAATCTTAGTGAAATCTTTCCCACTATCTGAATTTTTCCCTTTGCAACAAATGAGGAAACAAAATACACATTTATGTCACCTCTCGTACATCTCAGTGCCTAGGAATTAAACACAAAACTCTAACTTAGTTTGCTTTCTCCCCCTCCCTCAGAAGAGCTTAGATGCTAACGAGAAGGCATATGCTCTGAAGAGTCGACACACTGCGAACAGTGCTCTGTATTTTGAGCACAACGCTACCCTAATTTGCCAGGAAGAGAGAAAATAGCAGGAGACTCGCAGCACCTCACCCCACAGGATCACTCACACCCCCTAGAGACTCAAGAAAGAGAAAATGCACAAAGTGCTATACTGTGTGTTACAAGGTAACCATGGTGGCGAAGAAGCGGTGCCAGTTCTTCTCACTGATTTGGCTCTTCCTTAGCTGTAGACAGAGATGAGCCAAAGAAAGGCTCTCAGCATGAGCTTTCATTGGCTGAAAACTTCTCTAAGCCCATTGGTCTGAAATAGTTTCGCCATGGGATTCCTGAGCACGAAAAGGCTTAACTATGTAAATATTGTAAAATGGGAGAGTCGGGGTGAGACATTTGCTTTTGGTGATATTTAAAGAAAAGATTGAAGGAGGAGATCCAAGTTCTGGGGTTTAAAACCCCCCAGAGGAAGGAAGAATTGACGGTGTCTATCACATACCCATAGGTATTTGGTGGTGGTGTAGGTGGGGGGCCGGGGGATTGTGCTTTTCTTTGATTTTAGAGTTCAGGAAAATAAAATAACACGTACAAGAATCTGATTTTTTTAGTAAAGGATTCCAATGCTAAATTGGATATATACGTGATTAGGCACACATATATTAAAATTGTTTAAAAGTTTCACTGGTTTAATAAAAAAAAGTAATATTCTAAGAACCAAAGTTTCTGAGGATAATGATGCAATTTTGAGTCCTTTTAATCTTCAAGTATATAAAAACGGGGCTTTCAAACCGAGGTGAGCCTAGCATGTATGAAAATCCAATGCAAATAAGCCTTCACCCCTGTGGTACTCGAACTGTTTTCTCTTTGATAACCCAATTATTGTCTCAAGAGCTGTGTCAATTGCTCTAGCGATCTCTTCTTGAACAAATCACTCCCGTAACCTCAAGCACTTTCGATTTGATTCTGCCATTTTTTGACAGTTCAAAGCAATCAGAGGCGGCCTCACAAGGATTGGGATTGATTTTGTGTTCTTGCTTATCATGCTAATTCCCTGAAAATCAGCCTTTTCATCCTTCTGCCTGATTATTGCTGTTAGAAAGACTGAGAACTGCAAAAGATCAAACAGGCCAGTTATTGGTACTTTCTATTGTCCGGTTCCAATACTACACAGTGGTGACTGCAGAGCCCCAACCGTACATGGAATCAGTCACGTGGGGGAAGGTTTAAAATAATGCATGCATTATAGTGAACACAATTGTAGTTTCCTCCAGGTAGGGAAGTGGAGAGTTCATTCAAAATGTTTGCAAGGAGGCTTTTCTGGTTTTCAAAAATAGTTTGAGACTATTGTCTCAAAATAAGCCTTGGCTATCATAGGAGAAAATGGAAATGTTCACACTGTCAGTTGTTCTCTGAACACTTGCAGCTCTCTGAATTCTTCCTAAGGCTCAGATTCCTTATCTGTGAAATGGAATAGGTTGGAAAGTCTCATGGGAAATTTCCCTTATTCTAGGATACAGATCAGGATTTTCAACAACATCAGGAATCATAGCTGTCACTCTCAGAGTTCATTGTCTCATTACCACCCTCATCTCCACAAATTCACTATTAATTTGATGTTAAAAGACTGTGTAGGGGCATATTCAGATCACCAATTCCTCAACAGACTAAGACTAGGGGACCAAGCTAGCTTGGACCCAGCATGAGGATTTACTGAAACATGGATTACTGGTTCTTTTTGATTCATTTGATTCACTGAGGACTGTCATAGCTGGCTTTAATTGTCAACCTGACACAGCTTAGAGTCAGCCCAGGAGAAACTCTCAATTGGGGTAGTCCCCTAATCAGACTGGATGGTATGTCTATGCAGTTTGTTTTGATTGTAAATAGATGTAGGAGGACACAACCCACTGTGAGTGATACCATTCTTCAGGCTGAACAAGAATGCTCAATATTCCTTGAGCCTGTGGGTGAGTGAACCAATAAGCAGCATTTTTCCTCCTTGGTTTTTGCTTCAAGTTCCTGCCCTGATTTTCCTCAATGATGGACCACATCTTGAGCATGAAAATCAAACAAATCCCTTCCTTCCCTAAGTTGTCATTATTCAGAGTGTTTTATCACAGAGATAGAAAGGAAACTAGAACAAGGACCAATAATTTGCCTTTCTCCTAAGTCCCCAAGTGATGCCGCTTACCTAGAGAACCACTGATTCAGATTCCAAATGCTGATTCTTATTCAGCAACAGAAGCACTTATTGGCAAGCCATGAAGAGGATATGAAGATCTTCAGGGTTGAATTTTCAGAGTACTGGCATTATCATTACTATGGACTCTAACATCAAGAGACTCGGGTTTGCTTGCTTAGGCTTTAATGGTATTAGAAGACTGGGCTTTTTGTTCATGTTGCATAGACAAGTGAAATTTCTGGGTCATGTACTTTCTTGACAATCTAGTATTTTAAAAAGGTTTTTAATTTTTTCTGAAAAATTTCTTTGTGTTGTTTTGTATATGTGGTTTTTTTTTTTTTTTGTTTTTTTGTTTTTTTTTTCAAGAATGAATTTTTTGGGAATCAAAAGTACCTCTTGTAGTACATCAATGCAATTTTATCAGAAGGTAGAAAGAACATGAATAGAGAAAACAAGTGGGAAAAGAGCTTAGCTGTTCTCCAACCACATCTGTTTCTATAGAGAATTAATCTGAGGTTCAGAACATGAAAGGGAGACCATGCTTGACACTGCCTAGATGACCAGGGACCAGAGGGTGATAGAAAAAAAAATCAATAAAATGATTCTTAATGACATTCTGCCATACTCATAAATTCGTGCCTAGCCCACTTGTCATCAGGGAGCGTTCCTCTGGCAGCTGATGTGAGCAGATGCAGAGACCCATAGTCAAACATTAGATAGAGCTCGGGAATTCTGTGGAAGAGGAGAGAAAGGAGTGTCAGAGTCAGAGGGGCCAATCATACCAGGAGAGCATAGCCCACCAAATCGACTCAGCAGGCTCATAGGGTCTCACAGACACTGAAGCAGGAATCACAGAGCCTCTATGGATCTGTACTACTACATCCTGAGCAAATAAGTTATGGATGTCAGCTTGGTGCTTTTGTGGGACTCCTAACAGTGTTTGGAATGGGGGTGTCTCTGACTCTTTTGCCTGCTCTTAGGATCCTTTTCCTTCTACTGGATTGCCTCATCCAGTCCTGATATGAGGGTTTGTGACTAATCTTATTGTAACTTGTTATGCTGTGGTCAATTGATAATTCTCAATTCTTGCTCTTTTTTGAAGGGAAATGGAGGAGGAATGGATCTGGTGGAGAAGGGAGGTGGCACAGGGACTGCAGTTGGGATGTATTGTATGATAATAATGTGACATCACTGTCTAAAGGGAGGAAACAGGAGTTTGAGGATAAAGGAGGATAAAATAGGTCTACTGAGAACTCAGAGTGCAACTTGAGTCTTTTTCTTCCTCTAAGTGACAGCTGAGTCCATCAACTGGCCTCATTTCCCTGTATTCACCAGGTCAAGCTGACTTGACCCATCATTCTTATTCATCCTGCTTGTCTGAGGTATGTTCAGTCCATCCCATACCTGGTGCTATAGTGCATAGGCCTCTAAACATGCTCTGTGTTTTGTAGAGGCAGTCACTGTTCCCAGTAGCTCCTTGCTATTTGTCTTAACTGCAACTCATCTTCAAGGAGGACATGGCTCTTCTTTCTCAAGCAAGCTTGTTTATTCTTTTCAACTTTATTCAGTTTGGGATGAGACTCATAATCCCATTCTCTGTCTTTTTTCCTGCTAGATAATGGCCCCTCCTCCCAAAAGATCATCCATCTGCTCTTGTTTCTCTGTCTCTTCTGATTCATTACCCTTCTTTTCTCTCATTCCTGTAGTATTGTTTTCATAGACTGTAATAACCAAACAGATGGGCTGTTTTGTACCTTGGCCTCACAGTTCTTAGATCTTTCTTGGAATAATTATTTTCTCATCCGATTTCAACGTAGGTATCTGCTTTGCTTATCACATTACCCCACACTCCAAATTTGATGTATTTGATTCACTTTCCCTTTTTACTTCAGAGACATAAATTTATTGACAAAATAAATCACCCCTTTGCTTTATCTTTAGCCTGTTTGACATCTATTAGATATAAAAACCCATTAATAGGGGTCTGGAGAGATGGGTCAACAGGTAAGAGTGTGAACTGCTTTTCTGGGAACCTGAATTCAGTTCCCAGTACCCAAGTCTGGTGGCTCAAAACTTCTGTAACTCCAGCTCAAGGGGAACCAACACCCCTTCCTGGACTCCATGGCACTTAATGTTCACAATGTACTCTCTCTCTCTCTCTCTCTCTCTCTCTCTCTCTCTCTCACACACACACACACACACACACATACACACCCACACCCACACTTTAAAATAAGATAATTCTTAAAAGCATCCATTTTCATGCTTACCCTTTCTACGTGTAATTGCTCCTGCCTTCCCCTGTTAACTTGATACAGTAAGTCAATCCTTGTGTAACACAGATACCTGTCTTCTCTGCTCTCCATTCATTCATCAGTTCATACAATCATACAATGGAGTGCCCACTTTGCTCAGAACCGGAGAGGCCAGGAAACAAATGAAACAAGGTTTTATTCAGTTACCACTCCACACCGCTAGACTCCCCTTCAGAGACTTCCTTACAAACTTTAAACATATTTTCCTTTATTTATTCTTACTTAGAATATTCCATATCCTCCCCAGCCCCCCTCATTGTTGCTGGTGACCCTACCAGCCGTTGGAAAAAATAGAGCTGATCAGAGGTACTTCCTTATCTTCCTGTTGCTTATCCTCTGGCCCAGCTGTGCATGTGCCTATCTGTCTCATGTCCTTTGCAAGGTTTTTCCTCTTTGTGCCAGCTTCTTGAGGGCTTAAATTCTGCTGTGGTTCTCTGTTTGTATCATTAGCTTCCTCTTCTACTCTAGATCCAGCTAGCACATAAGACTGCCGGTGCATCTTTTATAGTTAGACCTTTGTTGATTACATGTCCTTTTCCTGTACTTCATGTCTCTCCTCTCATTCAAACAAAGTTTTCCCAAAATTGCATGTTCCTGTCTTTACTTCTCTGTCTCTGTCTCTCTGTCTCTGTCTCTCTCATCTTATCTACTATCCTAGACCAAACTAGACTGGCTGTTTCTTTCTCCAATAAAAAAAGTACCTGTCTCGGAGAGAAGCCCTAGTCCCTACTTCACAGGACCTGTCAGATCTACATGACCCCAACTGGATTCCCCTATATATGGAATTGTGGTGGGGGGATGGGAGGGGAGGGTGTTTAGAGTGCATGTGAGAGGGCAGAGAGGGTAAAAGGGAGGGAAGGAGGGAGGGAGGGTTGGAGGGAGGGAGGGAGGGAGGGAGGGAGGGAGAGGGAACTGGGATCGACATGTAAAATAATAAATTAAAAAAAAATGCTTTGACTCCAAAATTTAACTTGAAGGACAAGTTACTGGGGAAAAGGATTTCTATTTTTGTTTCCACAGAAAATGAAAAGATGTGGATTCCTTCCAGACTAATGTGGTTTGATCACGCCAGACCGCCTGAAACAGATTACAAGCTGATCCTACATTCAAAACAGCTGGACAAAACGGCCCTACAGACTATAGCTAGGATATCTGAATCTTCTTCGAATCCCCCAAGACAGCGCCCCTTACCAGCAGGAAATAGTTTGGAAAGAACGATGCCCAAATTCCCAAATATTGTGTACAAATGTTTGTTTTCATTTAATTGGACTTTGTTATATAAAATTAAATAAAAAAAAAAAGTACCTGTCTCAAGGTGGACTGCTCCTCAGTTTCTTTGACATCAGATTTCCTGGGGGCTCTACATACCTTTTTGGTTGTTTTCTAGTAATTTGCACTAGCCCCTCCCCCATTGAAGGAGGGAGGGAGAGGGAACTGGGATCGACATGTAAAATTTAAAAAGAAATAATTTAAAACAACAACAACCACAAACAATATTTGCACAAACATATATATTCCTAAATATAACCTGTTGAGTCCATATAATATTACTTGCATATTTGTTTTCAGGTCTGACTTTTTGGCATTTGACAACCAATTGGTGTTGTCTTTCCTGGGGAGGGCTATGTCTCTTGTTGCCAGTTTTGCTCGGTTGTCCGTCAGTTTTTGTGAAGGGCTGAAGTCTTGTGGACTTTCCCTTGTCCAGTTTTGCATGCTCATTGGTGTACCATTTTTTTTCCTCCTCCTGTGACACAACCTAACTTTGTCCCTTAAATTTATGTTTTAGCTATGTGCCATATTTCTATCTCTGCTTTCACTTCTTCCAAGAGGCACACGTGTACCACTTATCCACAGTGTCCTGTAGGGAATGTATTAAACATCAAATCATCTCAAATTTGAAGTGTTTAAGTTTTCATTTTCTGTTGATGCAAGCTATCTTCTCTCACAGTCTTCCCCATATCAGTAAATGTCACTACCACCTGAATATGCTCCTTGATTTATACCCTTTATTCACTAGGACCAACCAAGGTACTGTTTGGATACTTCTTCATTAATTTCCACCTCCGTAGTTTCCCTCCTTGTTCATGTCATTATTGTCTCTTATTTTCATAGTGTCTTGACCTTTTTATTCGTTAGGTTGCCTTTACAGGAAGTGCTCACTCTCAGCTGTGTCATATTGTCTATTTCACGTTTGCTGCTAAAATCCCCATTCTAAAGAAACACTCCCTAGAGAGGCTCCTTGTCTACCCTTCCTGAAGCAGGAAGGGTCAAAGCACCACATTTCTTGCTTTCATGATGGGATGTTTTCATTTTGTAATGGAATAAGTTGTAAGAAGAAACCACCTTGTTTCTTTACTCAGTTATTTAACTTAGTTATTTATGTGTTGTATATCCCTCTAAGCAGATTATAAGCTTCTTGATGCAGGAGATTTTTTTCCCCAACTATATCTTTTCTTTATCTTCTTTATGCAAAATGCTGCAATACACATACGAGGTTCAGAATAGACTGACCAACGGACTGACTGAGCTAATTGACAGAAAGAATGGATTTTAATAAGGTCACAGAAGAACCCTGAAACATCCTAAAAGAGATTGAAACACAGAAGTAATTCTAGAATGGTGTATGTCTTGAGAAGTCTGCTTAAAAATATTATCCTAATTTTTTCCTGTCTCAAGTAGACTTTGTTTAAATTTAATTAGGAAATTATGTTTAAACTGAGAAAACTTTACCAATATTTCTTGGCATGCTTGGATTTTACAGATAAAGCCAAAAAATAAGTTTCAGAATCATATATAGAGCATCCATGTGCAAAGATAGAAAAAACAATTACACTAGCCTGTGTACTAGTTATTTAAGTATCTCACATTTTAAGGCCTGAAACATAGACTTTCTGGAAGTATCCATGTCATGCTCAATTGTTACTTCTTAGGTATGAAGGGAATGAGAATTCGGCAGAGAACAAGGGAACTTTGATTTTATACATACAGTTTCATTTTTTTGTTTAAGAAGTCTGAAATAGATCTGACAAAGTTCTAACATTTTATATTGTGTGGACTGATCCATGTTCAATGTATGTTTTCTTAATAATTTCTGTACTTTAAACAGAAAAAAAAAGCTAAATTAAAGACTACTATGTACCTGTGATCTAGCAGAACTTAAGGTCTTGATTCATAAAATATAATGTCTTTATATTGAAATCAGGAGTTAACTAATTCGATTTGGCATCTGCCTTTATGATTCTTGGGTGGGCTTCCTTTTGGCTGGCGTCTGTTTCAGGGTCAGGCTGCAGTGGTGTGGAATGTGGAAACAGAAAGGAAAACATCTGTGCACAAACTCAAATATCTTTCCACTGTTCTTCCAGGATTGCTCTCTGCCCTGTCCCCAATAAACGTTGCAAAAATAAATGTCATCTATTGAGGAACATGTTACATACTAGGCTTCTTGGTATAGTATTGTAGTCATCACTAACTGTTTGAGGTCAGTTTTACAATCCGCATTTAATAGGTGAGAACATTCAGTTTGGAAGTGAAGTACACTTGGTCACACAGCTTGTGGATGACAGAGGCAGTTGTGAAAGCTATGTTTATTTGACCTCAATTCTGGGAGATTTTCTATTATATGATTTTATCTATTGTACTTTGACTCCAAAGTGCATCTTCAACTTTCAGTTTTTTTCATTTTACTCTTTTAATTTCCAAGAGGCTTTTCCTTTTCATCCAAAAATTTGGTTAGTGAAAGTTAAACTAATTTCAATTGTATGAGCCTCATAGTCATAGTATTTGGCATGCAACATTGTTCCTACAAACTGGGGTCTGATGGGTTCAAAGCAGTTTATTATTATTATTATTATTAATTACTTTTGTGTGTGTATACTTGTTTTCTTATAAAAGATTCACTTTTAATTGTGTGTCTTTGTGTATATATGAGCACATGAGTGCAGGTGTACTGAGTCCTGGGGCTATAGTAATAGGTATGGGTAATAGGATCAAACTAGAGTCCTCTGCAAGAGTGGTACATGCTTTTAACCAGTGAGTTGTCTCTCCAGCCCCACTGTATGTTTCTTCAAAGAGTGTGTAAAAGACACCACTTGAAAAAATGGGAAAAAATGAAGCAACAAATAAGTACTATTAGCAATTATACCCAGAATTGAGATGAGGCTTAAATCAAGAGTAAGTTGGGTAAAGTAGTCAAGATTATTATTCCAGGGTTTATTTCAGTTTTATCTTCCCCAAAGCTGCTGAATGGCATCTTCTATGTGAATTTGTCAGTGGTGTGACATTTGTCTAGGTATACATGCCCATGTGGGCTCTGTCTCTTATCCCCCTCATCTATGTAATGAGGCGCTTTCTCACCTTTGTGTGAGAAGCCAGAGTCCACTTTCCATTCTCCACTCTTGGCAGCTTCCAAACAATGGGCTGTCTGATGAAATGGACCATCTTCACGGGTTGATGGTCACAAAGAGAGATCTAGGCTACTATGATCATGAATATATAAAAGTTGATGGGCTATCTCAGACAATGTATGATGCTCAGCAGTATCTGTTATACTCCTACAAAGACACTCCGTGACTTATAGTACTGTGGCATAAAGAAAGACAGGTGAAATACTTGGTAGGGGATTATCTCTTTGTGGTAGGGGAATTATCTCTTTGTGCATCTTAAAGATAACACATGGCTGCCTCTTCTCTGTCTATGCTAGAATTCAGCTGTTAATGTCACCAGGTAGAAGGCTAACAGGATTTTGAGACTCTGGGAAACTATTTTTAAAGAATGTAACTAGAATCTGAGATATGGAAATTGAATCTTAAGTTGATGAGAACAATAGAATTTAACTCTAACATGCAGAGATATACGTTCTCATTATTGAGACAACCATTTCTTAGTTTTCTTTTGTGATCTTTAAATTTTGTTTTATTCCTTCATAGATATATACTTGAGGGTGACATTGTGGTAGGAATGGCAGGAAGCTTGGCAGGCTTCACATTTATCCAGGAACGTAAGCAGGGGTCCTCTTGTCAAGTCATATAAAATGTATTGAGGGTCGTGAGCTTCTGCCACTGGAGTAACCTGCATAGACATTGCATAGTACCAAGACCAAAGTGAGAACTGAAGTTATCGCTGTCTGCTTCCCCCATCTGTCCGTTAACACTAGTTTTTCCTTTATCCTTCGTGCTCTAACATTTGATTGTGTGATGATGTGGGTATATTTTTTTACTTTGCTTCCCATGTGTTTCTGATGCTGTAACTGTAAAACACAGACCTTTTGTTTCACATGTATCTTTGAAAAGAATTTATAAGCCAAATGAAATGATATTTCAAAGTGCACTAACATGTTCAAGCAAACAAGCAGGGAAAAGAGGAACTAAGGTGAGAAAATGTTAGTATTCGCTAACACTAGAAAAGGAACACAGGTGTTGTTTACACTCATCTATCTACTGTTGAATAGGCATAGATTTTTTTCTTTATTTATTTGTTTATTTTTCTGTGTATCATATGTGTTTGTGCTTGTATGGGTGTACACATTCCATGTCGTGAATATAGAGATCAAAGATCAACCGTGGTTGTCAATCTTAGCCTTCCACCTCGTTTGAGGCAGAGTCTACTGATGTGAGCATGGGACTAGCTGGCCTGAGAACTTAGAAAACTTTGCTGTATCCTCTCCCATCTCATTCAATGAGTTACTATGTCTGGATTTATGTGGGTTCTGGGAATCTGAGGTTGGCATTCGTGATTGCATGGCAAATGCTTCACTTACTGAGCTAGCTTCGAAGCCCTCCTTATATTTCTTACCTAGAACTCATCTGCAAAACTTTATTTTTTTCTTAACTATTTGGCTATCCAGAAACACTATTGATATGAGGAAGTAAGAATAAATGCTTGATGTGTTTGCTTTATAGACAACTCTCAGAGTGCTCTTGTTTTTCCTAGCACTCATTATTTCTCTCTTGATGAAGTTGTATTTCCTTCTTTGCATGAATATTACTATCTAGATTTCAATCACATATTTTGTATATGAAATTCATCCTATCTATATAAGTGTTATTGCCTTAGCCTAGTGGGAGCTGTTTTGTCCATTGGAAATGATCCATTGGTATTTGGCAATTCCTTGACTTTTGGCACCATGAAATGTTCCAGAGTGACTTTATATGTTTCCTACCCAAGATCTGCTATTTCTTCAAGAACTTGAAGCATTTTAATCTAAATCATGAAGCTGTCTGTTCGTTCTAGCTATATACCAGACACATTATGAAGTAAAGTTGTGTTGGAATAATACCAATCAGTAGAAACTCAACTGGAAGTTTCTTCAAAAGAGTTCCTGCCAAACATTGCTGTACTTTCTTTCTCCTTCCTTCCTTCCTTCCTTCTTTCCTCCCTCCCTTCCTTCCTTTCTTTTTTCCCCGAGGGAAATGTAGCAGAGTTTGTACATTGATATGGTACCTGGTTATTCCAGCCAGCCTTTCCCAACCAGCAGCTTCTTCTTCTTCTTCTTCTTCTTCTTCTTCTTCTTCTTCTTCTTCTTCTTCTTCTTCTTCTTCTTCTTCTTGTATAATTTACTAAAGATTTCTTTGGCTTCCAATACTCCTTTCCTTTCTTTGCTGAGTTATATATGTGTCGGGCACAGTAGATTCACAGTTTTTCCTTTGAATCTTTTCAGTGTCCATCTTGCTGATAGACTAATATCTCCCAAATTATATTTGTCTTACCCTTTCCCTTACCCTTGTCTTACCCTCATGTAGTCAATGTCTACATGAGAGTGAACATCAAATATTGTAATTACCGTATTTATCAAAATTGCTTATCTTAATAACAGTTTCAGGCTTGGTAGTGACTTTAGAGTGATAGTTAACAATGGGTATTTCCCCCTTAGACTTAGTATATTCTCAGAATCTCACATTGACCATTTTGCAATTTTGTTTGGTAGGTTCCTCTCTCTACTTTACACAATGAGACTTAGAGAATAGGAATACTTCCTTAAGGATCTGGAAGTTTCATGGAGAAATCTCTAGACTCAAATCTGACACTATTTAACAGTGGTTCAATAATTCTTTATTGCTTAAAAATGGCAAAGATATAAAGAAACTTGCTGTGTAACCAAAGATGACCTCGATCCTCTCAAATGCTGGGATTACAAGCATGTGACACCACACTATTTAAGATATCCCTTCCCTTACCTTCCCTTACCTTCCCTTCTCTTCCCTTCCCTTCCCTTCCTTTTCTCACTTCCGTTCACTCCACTCCCTTATCTTCCTTTCCCTTCCCTTTCCCTCCCTTCCTTTTTCTTCTCTTCCTCTTACTCCTTTCCCCTCCCTTATTCCCTCCCCTCTTCTCCCTTCTCCTTCCCTTCTTTCCTTCCCTTCTGTTCCCTCATTCTGTTCTCTGTGTTGCTAGGGATCAAATCTTGCATATTAGGCAAGTGCTCTACCACCAAGCTACCTCTCTATTCCAAAGTCCTATTTTTTTCTCAAAAGTTTCATAATCCAAATGGAGAAGACAGAATCATCATAGAAAAAGATGTATTTTTTCAATATAAGAAACCTGTAAGAAGATACATGTAGCTGTTTCTCTTTTAGTCTTCCTACCTGGTATTGCCAGAATAACTTTACTGAAATGTTTTGGCTCTCATTACCCCCCTGCCTAAAACTTCAGAGGTCCCCCACTGCCTACAGGATCAAGTCCAACTCTCTTGCTTGGCATTTAGGGCTTCCAAAATTTGGCCCTTACCTATCTTTTCATGTGTGAAATTCTACTGTGAAGCTGGCATGCAAACTGGGTGTCTAAGCCAAAGTATATGTCTGGAGCTCTGTGCTTTTGCTTGCTAGAAAATTTGTCACATTAAGGGCATCCTTGTTTTTCTCAGTTCCACCATTTAAAAGATGATCCCTAAAAGATGCATAGTGATTGGACTTTTGGACCCCTCATGGACGAATTGGTTCTACTTCCAAAGTGCATCTTGACATTCTTGCCTTTGCTCCTGTTACAACCTGGAAATTCATAGGCCCTTGCTCCTGTCACACCCTGTGTCTGCCTCCCTTTCTTCTTATTTTGGCTGTGCTTCAACACACCCTTGTGTCTTGGAGCCTCTCCTGGCTTCACCATGCCCCTGTTTAACATGATCTCATTTGAAATTCTTTAGAGTGTCTTGTCTGTATCAATTACCATATATAGTCTTAAATTATCACTTACATATTTTTAAAATTACACTTGTATTTTTTTCTAATTATGAAAGTAACAAATGGTAAAAGCAAGAACTTGGGGATGTGCCAGGAACAATGGGAGAAAATTAATTACCAATAATCTCACAACCCAAGGATAACCACTGATAATATTTTGTTGTGTGTATACATACATATTGCAGTATATAAACATCAATGGCATAATATTGTACCTATGATTTTGTAACCTGGTTTTCTTCTAGCAGATTTCTCTTGTTGATGGGACTTATACAAAACTGTTTCCCTAGAGCCTTTGTCACATTCCATCATAGACTTCATTATCATTATTATCAAAATTTTATCATTAAGAGTTTTATTACCTTCCTATTATAAGTCATGTTTCAGTAAGTATATTTTAGGCAACTTTGTAATGTTTAACTCTTTAATTTGGAGGAGTTGCAAACATTTATTGAAAGGTACACATAAAGAAAAAAACTACTTTTGAGTTCTATTCTGTTGGACAAAGATTTAGCCTTTCAAAGATGACATTCCCTCCTCTTTCAAATACCCTATCATTGTGTATATAAGAAAATCACTGCAAAATGGCAACAAAGTATCTGGCAACAGAAATACAGTCTTGAGATTTTTACTTTTATGCTCAGTATCTCTTCTCCCAGGACTGGATTATAAATCCTTATGTAAAGCACTCCACTCAATTGGAGCTTATGCTTGTTGTGCTCTTGACTGTCCCAATGTATCATAATGAAGTAGCTGTTAGTAGCTATTTATTAATAATTTTCACAATACATTGCCATGTAAGAAGTAACTCTTATCCACAATCCTATGTAAATCTCAAGCTCTTCTTACAATAGTCTCTTAAGACTTTTTTTCTTGTGCAAAGCTTCATTTTTGGTATTTATCTTAGTTTGCTGCTATCCCTACTTCACCCATTCTTTACATCCTAGCCCTAATCCTATTCCCATATCCTTATTCTTTACATTCTTCTATGTCATTGGCCCCTTGGCATATTTGCTTATTTATTTATTTATTTATTTATTTATTTATTTATTTATTTATTTAATTTGTTAATTACCAGAGGCTGGGCTGTGATCTATGCTAACCTCATGTGATGGCACTTCCAGGACACTAATTTATGGCACTATGGAACATATCTCTGGCTGTGTTAGCCAGTTTAAAAGCCAGCTTCACAGCAGAATTTCACACATGCAAATGAGCCATTGTGGCTCTGGTCATGAAAATTCATGGAATAGTGGCTAGTTCAGTGTGGATGACCTGTCAATTTGGCAGCCAATCATTTAGTTAAACATTCAAATTACTGGCCAGTTACTCAGTCAAAAACTAGTCTTACTGCTTCTTTTTGGTCCTATGTAATCCTATTAAAAGCAATGCCATTGCTTTTGATATATTGCAGCTAATAGCTTAAAAGTACCATGCAGGCATAGGCCATGTATCTGGCACAGTTTACATGTGGGCATTGTGAGAATGGACAATGTGCATATTTACTGGGTTTTGTTCTTGAGATTCTGAATGCCTTTGTTGAATAACAGGCAAATGTCTTAATTTCATAGGTGCCTGAGCCCTATTCTAAATGATGCTGTATCTCAGGGTGACTTCTCACTTCCTTATATGTACTAATTGATTTTGTTAGATCTACATTTAATTCCCTGGACAAGCCTGTACTGTGGAACAGTGGGACAGAAACCTTTATCGACTCCCAAGGACTTGGTAGAATTTAGGAAGATATTGAGCATGAATAATCTGATATTTAAATTAGGCATAAGGTCATGGTTTTTGATAAGTATAGAAGCCAATCTAGATCAGTGATTACTAACCACAGACTTCCCTGAGAACTTGGAGGGGGGAAGCACAAAGAATATATTGTTAATGTTCTGAAATCCTGATGTCTGCCAAAGCCCAGTGGTACAGGCAACTGTAACCTCTAAGGCAGAAGTCTGGTCAGGATGTGAGGACAAGGGGCAGCAATGAAAACTTAGATACAGAAGAAGCAGGGAGAGAAAAAAGTAACAAGAAGAAGAGAATACCACCTGAAGGCTGGGACAGAGGCTGAGACAAAAAGTCGGTGTGAATGTAGACCTTCAGGGTCTTATAATCATTCAACACCATTCATAATGAGGTTCTAATAAATACTTTATTATGTTCATAATCCAGAGTCCTAGTAACAAAATAAAATTCTACTTATGACAGACATAAAATATTCCATACCTGAGGGATCTACACACAGGGTTTGAGAAATATATAGAAACATTTCATGTTAAAGGCAAGTTGACTGATTTTTGAAATATATAGTATACAGAGAAAGGATTCTTTGTGTATGTGGGAAAAAATTGATAGAATAGTTGTAGTAAAGATAATCTTATAGGAGCATTATGTTCCTTGCTTTCCAAGAAGCTTTCTGTGTGGTGACCTGTTTACATTCTATAACAGCTATACTCTTTTGATTGGCTAAGACTCTGAACCTAAAAAGTTGAGAAATGGGACTTGCTTGAAATCAGGACTCTGCAGTGAAACAAAGAATTGCTTGACTTCCAGCATTGTCTGGTGAATCCACTGGACACTAGTATCCATGTAGCCTAACACATTACAGATACAGTATTTTTCTATTCATCAAAATGAAACATACCATTGAAAATAGTAATCATTAAATAGGACAAAATAATGCAATCACCAAAATTTAAATTATAGGGTATCTTATGGATGAAAATTGGGTCTGTTTATAAAGGCCTGACCCAGAGTACCTGTCATTCCAGTCCTCTCCCTCCAGAGCCTGGGGAAGTGCATGGAAGGATACTGGTACATCTTAATAAGGAGTTCCCTCCTAATGCCTTGATTTTTAAAATTTTCTTTAACAAGGGGGAAAAGCAGTACTTTTTAAAAGTCTAGTCTATAATACATATAATTTAGGTAGAATGGGCTGCTTTTAACAGCCAGGAATCTAATCCATTCTCCTCCCAAACTATGTTTGGAAAGTTTAAGATTCTAAACAGTATTTGCCAGAAGGCATTTCTGTAGGGTAACATTATATTTTCTAGGTGATATTGGCCTGGAAAACATGGCTATAAAAATATGACAGATGAATTGCTTGCTTCCTGGTTTGTAGTGAAGAGCCCCAGGTTAGAGTAGGTCATATGTGAATCAAAGAGGGATGTGTACATATTCATCTGCATGTGATTTATACATATGTATGTATATGTATGTGTGATTAATATATGTATTTAATCATGAGAACTTATAAAATGAATTAGGTCTTTGACATATTTAAGGATTCCTCGTTTATAATATGCATTTTTGAGTTATTTAGCTACTTAAGATATCACCATATTCAGTATTTTTTTTTAATAATAAACATGTCTAGTCAAAGAAGGCATTAATGAAGCAATTCCCCCAAATAAAACAGCCCATGATATCTGAGTTACAGCAGAGAGAGTGTGGTCTTTGTAGCTTAATCAAGATCACAAGACTTGTTTTGAGTGTCTGTCATCTTTAATTTTACGGCACTTCATTTCAGAGTAGGACTGCCAGGGTCACATGCAATTAAAACACAGGCAAGATTTGTCTTGTGAAATCTTAACATAAAAAGTAATGTGTTACTCCATTTTAACTTTTCTACTGAACTCTGTGAACTCACTAATTACTTTTCCCCCCTCTTGTCACCTTTTTGATATGCCATGTATTTTCTAGAGGAGATAGAAGTTTGGATTTTTTTCATATCATGCATATGATTGAGGATAACAAAATTAAACCAGAGGAAAAAAGGAATGTGTTTCTCAGAAATACATTTTTTAGTAATATCTTAGTACTCCAGCTTCAATTACAAAGGCCCTCGTGATCAAATTCTAGGAAATAACTGTTAATCTGCTTAACTAGGGCAGGTAGGAGTGTAATAATGAAGCAGAGATTTTATAGAGGCCAGGATCCTGAACTGGGCGTACTCTCTGGAGTGCCAGCAAAGGCTCCTTTATGTGATTGGCTGTGGAAAACATTAACAGGCAGCACCAATGTGGAGCTAGAAGGCTGTTGCATTACAGTGATCAGTAAATTGCACAGACCCTTATTAACCTTATTGATAAGGAGCTTAGGGAAGTCCCATTCAGGCCGCAGTATAGTTCTCTTTTTGTTCTCCTGTCTGTCTCTGTGTACAATCGCAGGCACTTTGTACTGAAAGCCTTTCTGGGCACCACAAAATTCAGGGTGAGTAGTTGAGCCTCCAACAGCAAGAAATGGCACGGGAGCAGGCTTGGGCACAGGGGACTTGGGGCCTATTTAACTGCGTGAAGGACACCTGGAGAATGTTTGAAAATTTTGTGCTTAAAGAATCTTTTATATTGCTCCTCTTTCAATGCAGCTGGAGTCTGCAGGGATCAGGGGATTATTTTTGATACCTGTCGAAAAGAGTTATGTCTACACTGATTTTCCATCCCTCACCACTAATTAACCTCATTGTATACAGGAAGCAGTCTATTTAATACCTGCATTCTCTCTGTAATGCCAAGTAAAATGAAATCCAGTGTGAAATCTGGTTAGCGTTTGCCTTTTTGAAGTCATTTTAAAGTTTCCAGTTTTAGTGACTGTGACCTTAGAACTGATAGCTAGGAAAATAGTGAGTACAAACCAATTTTGGTTTCAGAGTGTTCTCTTCCCCCTCAAACTTGAAAGCTGCCTTTACCTGGCAGCCTGAAGGGATAGGGCATCCAGAGCCTGAACCTGTGTCCCTGTCCACTGGTGTCTTTCTGTTGCTCACTTCCGATGTTTTCTTTTCATATCACTCAATTTCATTAATGTTCTCTCCTTTGTAGTTGAACATCTCTATCCTTCCCATTTCTTTAGGATGCTTGAATTTAACAGATGGACACTAACTGGCAAAACTTCATAGCAGTCAAGCAAATGAGATGCTGAAGGACAGGAAGGAATTTGAGCCCAGGGTAAGATGCTCGATGAAATTCTATTGGTGTAGTGTTTGAAGGGAGGGTAGGGAGGTAGGGTCTAGCAAGAAAGAGCAGAAATTAAACTGTGTAAAATGTCACCAAATGATGTGGAAAAATCCACACGTCTTCAAGTATGCTGCACAATATGGACTTAGAACACATTTTTCCAGTGATGTGAGAATGGTTAGAGCAATGGTTACATTCTTGCTCTTAAAATATGAGCATGTATGTCAAGGAAACTCATCAGTGCAAACGGTGCCAGAGGAAAGGGAGGATTTCCAGGCCATTGCTTTATATTTTTGCAGTGATCTTGGCTTTTGATAGATTGGTCAGAAAGCCCTCACTCTATAAGATTCAGATAATGTGTAAGCCACACATGCGGAAGATCAGAGAAGTGGTGGAAGATGTCACTATGTGCCATAGATACCAGGATGCTCCCTGGTCTGAAGCAGGATGTGAGCATCTGCTGTCAGACTTGCAGAAACTGGGCTGGCAAGCCTAGTGTTCTGCTGCCTCCACTGAGCTTTAGGGAAAAAGCATTTTTTGGTGATTTAGATTTCAAAAGACATAGATGAAGGGAATTCTCTTTGATGGTTCTCTTTCTTCCTTTCTTTCTTTCTTTCTTTCTTTCTTTCTTTCTTTCTTTCTTTCTTTCTTTTTAATTTAGGACTAGGAATCAATATAAATACCAGTGATTTGGCTGCACCTAAGACATAAGACACTACATTTTATCTTGATATGAAACATAACAGAAGATTATGTTCATCTACTTATGTTCTTGGTGTTTGTCTTGGTTCACTTATCTAACAAATGTGCACTTAGCACACACCATGGGCATGGTGCTGACTGTCTCTCTCTTGTTGCTTTCTTTACACTTTCCCAACTAAGTAAGGAGTGCTCTGACAAATCAAGATTTTTTTTCTGGACAATGGATACCTAGCCTCAAGTATAAACTAGCAAAAAGCTGATGCCTGTTTATAAGGTGTGTGTGCGTGTGTGTGTGCATGCGTGTGTGTGTGTGTGTGTGTGTGTGTGTGTGTGTGTGTGTGTGCGTGCATGTGTGTTCCCTTCTGTGAGGCTTCTCATCAAGTTGGAAGACATTTCAATTTTGACAACATCATTGCAGCAAATTGTCATCTTCCTCTTCAAAATGTTCACTGTATTTCCATCACTCCAATGATTCAGGATCACTCTTCAGCAGCATGAGACACAGCGTGTCTTGATGCCTACCTCTTTTTCAATTATATTTAAGAGGAAGACTGCTGGGCACCCATTTTTTTATACTTCACAGAACCCCTATAGAGCCATATCTAATCTCAATACAATGTTGGGTAAGTATGATATGATGGATGCTAACTGGCCACTGACAAATATGATCCACCTGGTTAATAAAATGCCACATATGGTCAAGGCCACCCAAACAGGTGCTTGTATATATTTCAGAAAAGAGATTTTCTTGTCTGTCTTTTCTACAGTGAAGTGAGGTCAGAACTATGATTGTAAAACATAAAGGTAAGTAAAGTATTACCTGACTAATAAAATCCTAAGAGCCAAATCTTTAAGGCTGTTTAGTCATCTACTTATATTTTACATTTTTTTGGGAAACTCACATAATGTTCCTTCTGTTCTTTTATGAAAGTTAATATAAGTTAATATAGTGGTAAATCATAAATACTCACAAGAGAGGAACTAGCACCCATCTCATATTTAATGTAAATATTTGGGGTGTTTATGTGCTTACCTTTTTTAAAATTACATTTTCTGAAGAACCTTATAGTACACTTGTGTATCATCCATTGCTGTGACTGACATCTTACCAAAGCATGTTATTGGAGGAATGGTTTGCATTGGTTCACAGTTAGATAGCATCATCCATCAATTTGAGAAAAGCTTCTGAGCCATTGCTCACATATGGGTGTGTCAGGCCACTGAAACAGATGAATACTTGGTGCTCGGTCCAGTTACCCCCAACCCACTCCCTCTTTGCTTTTATTCAGTCTATGATCCCAGCTCATGGGACAGTCTCATCTACATTCAGAGAAGATCTCTCCTCTTCAGTTAAATGTCTCTGCAGATGTCTTCAGAGACACCCCTATAAGTCTAAATCTGGTCAAAATGACATTGGAGATTAACCATCTCAATTAGGGCAGGATCTCTTGAGCCATATTATTTGGATTTGAATAATACCCTGGCAAGTCACTAACTACATGGACTTGGTAACACATTATTTTTTTTCCACTGTGTTTCTTTAAGGATAAACTAGGGACAAGAAGAGTATTTGCATGCAGACAGTTGTGAGGAGTAAATAAAACAACAAGTAAGACCACAATTGATATAGAGCTAGTGTTTCATACATGTTAGCTAATCAAGCCAGTCTTTCCAGGACTGATTTTCCTTGGTGACATGGAATGAGAGAGGCAATACTGGGAAGAGAGAAAGGGATGTAAAAGCAGGTGTGATATGATGAAAATGACCCCATGACTGTTTGGTAGTTCTGGTAGCAGGCACAATCACATTACTTTGGTATGATTTGATCCAAATATATTAATGATTGCTAAATGACAAATTATTGCCAGAATGTCAGAATGGACCATGGCCCCAGCCCAGCAAGTAATCCAGAAACAGGCTTGCTTATAGAAATTTAGTTAAGTTGGGACTAGTGTTTTTCACTTAGCAATGGTAATGAAGAGATAGGGTAAAACCTTCACAAACTAACAGATGATCTCTAGAGCATCTTCCTTACCTACTGCCAGTCTGAATTAGGACGGCATTAATAGTGCTTTGGCAATAATGTTCTGTGTGACAATTGTGCCCACAGTTTATTCATGCACCAAGCTCTACTTCATAGCATCATAACTCTGATAAAGTCAACTTCCTGATGAAAGATCTAGGTTACAAAACTCAACTAGAGATGTAACATGCCATTCAAGGCTTTTTAGAGTTAGGTCCCGACCTTCCTTCCAAAATGTTCAGATTATAAAGTTATTTATTATTAATTTATGGATCAATAATCTACATCCTTAAGTGAAAATTTATGAGATGGACATTACCTGCTTTAACTCTCACCTCATTATTCCCCTAGATAGCAAGACTAAAAACCATGTATTGCATTATAAATCAGAAAGCAAGAGACTTCCAGATGGACTAAGCAAATCTGCTCAGAATTTGAACAGTAAGTTCAACATATTTTGCTGCTTGTACATTCTTTCATATTGCTTTGGCTCATTCCCTTATCTCCACAATTTACTCCAAAGAGTGCCATTTTGGGCGAACAAGCTTTGCAACTTGGAAGGCTTAACACTGAGGCCACAAAAAAGACTTGGTCTTTAGGCCGAGTCTGCTCAGATGTATTTTATTTGGTAGCTTATTTAGCGTCTTAAAAATCAGATTTCATAGAAGATTCTCAATTCTGGCTTTCCATGAAAGATCTGAAGGTTTGGCAACATGGCTCACATTCCCACATAAGCAACATCAGCTCCAGCTGAGTAGAAGCCTGCCTTTTGGCCAGGCAGTGAGCTTGAGTTTTCCCCAGCTGTTACCACTTCATAGTGTCGTCTGCCTGCTTCTCTTTACTCATTTATGTTACATGCCTGCTTCCACTCAGTATCTGAGTTTGCAGCCCTTGGCTAAAAGAAACACACACACACACACACACACACACACACACACACACACACACACACACTAGAAGTAACCTATCTTCATTTTAAAGATAAAATGAAGCATTTTAAAAAATTTATATTTTTTTTAGTTTTTAAAATCATAATATAATTACATCATTTCCCCCTTTCCTGACTCACCTATAAACTCTTCAAGGTACCCCTCCTTGCTCTCTTTCAAATTCAAGGCCTCCTTATTCATTTCTGTTACATATGTATGTATATATACAGGTATACCTAAATGCATAAATACAACTTAATACTGCTTAATTTGTATAATGTCACTCATATATATGTTTTCAGAGATGACCAGATGATTTTAATTGAAGAAATAAAATTTGAAGACCATCTTTTTTTATATGAAGATTTGAATTCCCAAGGAGAGAGATGATATTGTTTTGGAATTTTTTCTCATTTTTGACAACAGAGCAATTTGACCCAGAACGTTTAGTGACAGTCCTTTTGGATGAAAATCTTTGCAGGCCCTTTTAATTAGGAATCGACAGGGTGATTAACTTATAATTCACAAAAATAAATGTGGAAGAAAGAGGTGCAGGTCACTTTCTAGCTGTGTTAAGCTGTAAGGACAGCACTATTGGCAAGTGATTGCTTCCTTCTAACAGCATTTCTAATTTTTCTTAATTGGATCCTTTGTTTTCTAATTGGATAGGGTGAACCATCGTAAGGCTTTCAATTACAAGCTGTGGCATGATGATCCTGTCATATGGCACATGCTAAGTAAAGTCAGTCTCAGAGCATATGAGATGGAACAGCCACCTTTTCCATGAAGAAAGAGGCAATCTCTTACAAAGACGTGAGTAAAGTCCTGATAGAATTGGCATTCTAACTGGCTTTGATTTTTCTGGGGAGATGGTTTTTTGGACTTGTGCTTCTATTCTTTAGATTAGAATGTCTTACCATTACATAGATATGGCTCTGAGAATACAAGACTATTATTGCATTGTTAAGAAATGTTAAGAAATTATACTCACATGACCAATGTATTTGGAGATCCCTAGCCCCTGTAAGGGAACAGAAGTCTTCTCAAGAGGTTTGTATCTCTTGACCACAAGGAAATTTAGAGATTCTTTGTCCAAACTGTTTACAACCCACAGTGGATCTCTTTTGTCTTCGAGAAAAGATTGGAATATTTTGGCCCACCTTTAACCTCAACTGCTTTCTGTAGTTCTGTCTTTCCAAATCATCTCTAATTAATGACTTTCTCAATTTTCTTTGGGGGTGTCAGACCTTCCCCAATTCCTCATTCCTGCTTGATGTGCCTTCTGTATTTTTCCTTGTCTAATACATCTTTTCCATCAGTCATGATTAGATAGAATTTCCTCAGATTATCTCAACAGTGAAACCTAATCTGACTTCCCCAATTACAACTAGTTTCTTATTAACCAACTACTGCACTTTTTAAATATATGAGTCAGAATAGAGGAGAGAGAGAAAAGAGATACCTTACAAGAGGAAGCCATTATAGGTTTAAAGAGAAATCTGGCACTCAAGAAATGTCCAGAGACTTACAAGGATAACACCAACTAAGAATCTAAGCAATAGTGGAGAGGCTACCTTAAATGCCCTTCCCAATAATGAGATTGATAACTACCTTAATGTCGTCATAGAGCCTTCATCCAGTAGCTGATGGAAGCAGAAGCAGGCACTCACAGCTAAGCTCTGAGCAGAACTCCTAGAATCTATATGTACAGAGGGAGGAGGGATGAGCAAAGGGGTCAAGACTGTTCTGGAGAACCCACAGAAACAGCTGACCTGACCAAGTGAGAGCACATGGACCCCATGTAAAGCTGGGGAACCAGCATTGGACCAAACCAAGTCCCCTGAATGTGGGTGCCAGTTAGGAGGCCTGGGAAGTCTATGGGACCTCTGACGATAGAACCAGTATTCACCTCTAGTGCACAAATGGACTTTGGGAGCCCATGCCTCATGGAAGGATACTCTCTCAGCTCAGCTACACAGGGGAGGTGCTAGGCCCTCCCCCAAATGATTTGACAGACTTTGATGATCCCCCATAGAAGGCCTCACCCTCCTTGAGGAGTGGATGCAGGGTGGGATGGGGGGGTGGGTAGGGGGCATGGGAGGATGGGAAGGAGAAGGAACTGGGATTGGTATGTAAAATAAATAAATTAAAAAAATATTTCCGTAATTAGCACTGCCCATCTATTTGAGCATTTCTATGTACAGGTGTTGAATGCTGAGGTGAAAATGTTTGTCCCATTGAACAACATCTGTGATGTAGTAACTAATCCTTAGGCAATTGTCTTTCTTTCCTACAAAGGATAGTAATACATAATATATGTTTTATATGGCAGTCATATCTTTAGTGCCTAGAATTGGGCCTGGCTCAGACAAAGTGAGTAAGAAAACCTTGCTAACTTTCCTAGTTTTGTTTTTTATTTTGTTTTGTTGTTGTTTAAATGGAGAATACTGTCCAGTTTCATAAAATCTTTTAGTGCTTCAACCTAGTGCAGAAACTTGTTTTTGAACACTTGGGGCAGTGATTCTAGACATCGTGGCTAACTGAAATGTTATGGAATATCATGACCTTTCTATGCTTTTAGAGTGGGCAAGTGAGATCCTGTGATGGGCAGTTTGGCTCAGTAGATTGGAAAGTTCTTCGTGTGGAGAAAAAACATGTTCTCTGATGCAATGCCCTTAGCAGGCAGGAACAGGGCACAGCTGGGGTCTGAATCACAGGCTAAATCCCATCTGATTGGAAATCAAGAAGCTGGTGCTTTTGAAGATTATGAATCTGGAAGGCAGCAGAGACAAGGGGATATGGATCTTTGCTCAAAGCAGGTAGTGCCACTCTCTTTGGCTTAAAGTATGATTTCTGTTTGGCAGAAACTTCCGGTATATGTGTAAAGATGATTTTGTGAAGACATGACGTTTTAATACTGGAACTTCTAACCCTGCTGTTCTCTTTTTTCAAAAGGAGAAATAATGAAAGACTTGGAAAAGACTTCATTGAGAATGTTACAACATTGAGGAAGAATAGAAATAAATGCCAGAAACTCATGTTTCATGTTTCTTTGGCTCAAGTACTGCTTTACATGTAGAATCTTTTACAGCTTAGCCATCCTGTTGCTTAACTGTTACTGATAGCTCTAGATCTTGGGATTCTGTTTCTTATGGCTTCTTTTGGCTTTTTGATATAATGTGTATACATTCTACTTGATGAACCACACTAAAGAATTCACTGTGACTGCTTCACTATTCTTGACTGTGAGCCCATGTACTGGCACATTTACTAAAATAAAAATATTCAAGAGGGACAAGCATACTGAGCTCTTGCCCAGGCGAACATCCTCAGGCAGCACCGTGGATGCTGATACCTCATGAACATCTGACTGTATCTTAAGTCTCTCTTCTCATCTCTGAATGCCCCATCATTGCTACAACATATGCCTCTGAGCTCTGAGTGTCTGCTCTTGGATCCATGCTTCACACATAGTATTCACATGCATTATTTTTCATTTTATGATCAAATTGATAACTAGACTTACTTATCACACTGGATTAGTTTTATTCATTCCATTTGAGTTTATTAAAAAGCTGTCAAACATAAGTCTACATTTTTATCAGCAGAACTCCTTCATAAAAGGCATGATATGTGTTCAGCTAGAACATACTTTTTAAAATACAGCTATGTTTGATATATTCTAGACAGTTATCCCTTTGTTTAATCAATCACAACTGAAAGTAAGCATCAAATGCATAAAATAATGTGAGTCTAGTCAAGGAATCCTTAGGGCATACTAATACAAGCATTTAAAAATAGATCTTTCTAACTGGAGTTAGTATTATTCACCAATAAAATATCCTTCAAAACATAACAAAAATTCTACATAAAATAATATAGCTGGGGAAAGGAAGATACACAGTTTGATGAAGAATCACAATTGAACAGCAATGCAATCTCTGTGTGAAATAAGGATCAATCCATTTAATTTACAAAATGGTACACTTGTGGAACCAAAACAGTATATTCACACACACACACACACACACACACACACACACACACACACACGTAAAGAGCAGCCCAACAACAAATCTCTTGAAGTGTCCTTTTGTTCTTCAGAAAAGTTGCCACTCAACATGTATTTCAAAGCTCATCTATCACAGATGATGGGTATCACCACAGATGGTTATTGGGTTATAATCTTGAAAGATGAAAGGACTATTTTGATTGATAACATTGATGCCTTCATATTGCTTGTGTTCTTTCTGTGGCTCCTTAGCCACATGGAGACATACCATTGATGTATATGGATCCTGAGAAGGCACACAGTATACACACTCATACTTATCCTCAATTTCTTTACGTAGTCACATATCTGAAAATACATCAGCACATACCTGATGCCAAGGAGCGGTAGTAGAACTATGCCTTGGTGTTATCTTGTACACACTATTTAAGACTTTGAGACTTTGTGATGTATTTCTAGAATGCTAAAAGGAACAACACTCAAGGGGTTAATGTAGAACACATATAGGAAAATATTGTCATTTATTTTATTCAAATGTTTGGGACTTAAATACAAAAAACATCACTAAGTTTTCACAAAATGAAGCATCTGTCGCTTGGAAGGAAAAAATATTTCAGAAATATGTTTACAGAAATGTAAAAATATTAGGCATCAAGACAGATGTGAACATACTCAGTAGCTTGTCTTGTCTGTCAGTCTTCCTCTGAGCTGAAGATCTTTTCATACTCGTTCAGCATGAACTCTGCTATCTGGTTTTGGTATACCATGTGTATTGCCATGTTCCCTGACTCATTTTCGGCTCGCAGAAGGGTGGGTCCAAATACAATTCCTAAGCTTTGTGTGGACATGAGATTCTTGGAGGCTTTGGCCACTATCCTGGGGAAAAGAAAACATAAGGAAAAGATTTTATTGGCGTTTAATGTCAAATTGTGGATTGCTCTAGTTTCAGGAAAAAAGAAAAACAAAGGATCTTACCACACTATTTGATTATGAGTACTTCATGAATTACTGAATTAATGAATTAATGAAGTGGATATTGTGGATGGTCAATAAAAACATTAAATAGTAACATTCTTGTGAAACTAAAAAGATTCAGTCTCTGAAGTGCTTATAATCAATGGAGAATATAGGTGACATACTACTCATGGACTATATTAGCATCCAAACTAATAAAAGGAAATATATGCATTACTAATAATGGAAGACAGGCATAGGATAAGACTTTTGTGATTAGAATGAGGAAAGTGCCCCTGGCTGAAGATAACTGGAATACATTTTGTAGAGGAGGTGGGCTCTTAGACATTTAGGTATATGTCAAAATTCTGTTTCTTCTTTCAGTTGGATTGGTGATTTTCTCATGCTTCAATAGAACGCAGAACCTGGCAACATTCCTACAGAGAAAGAATCTTTCTGAGATTAGAGAGGTACTTGCTCACATAGGATTGTATAGAAAGCTGGGAAGTCTTTGGTATGCAAAGTTGTATTTAAGGGGTGCCTTACATATTACACAAGGACTTTTCCCAAGAAAACCAAACTATTTTGTCAGATTTACACTTAAATACTAAATGGTCTTAGAGCTGATACTTTAGGAGCACAAAGTTTCAATGATGGTAAGGAAATAAGGCATCATGCAGAAGATAGGAGTTAAGAAATGCTATCACAGACTTCCAGATAGCCTGAGCCAAAGGAAGTGTGAGCAAGACAGTGATTTTGTTGCTTTCAGTGTTCAGTGTGGAGCTTTGCTGAGCTGTTTAGACCTTGACACTGTCTTGTTTGGCCTATGCTGGTCTAAACTGGCTGGAGTTGGAGGAGGCAGGAGACTCTATTTACTTTCATTACTTTTCCAATGGAATCCTTGAAGCTCCATGCTCTGGCTTGTATCTGAGCACAGTCCTGGTTAATATAATTGAGTGTTGCCAGAAAATTGTACTTGACTTATATTTTCACAAGCAGCAACAATCAACTGTTATTTTAAATGATTTTATTGTGTCATTTAATCCTCATAATAATCCCACAAAGCAGATTCAGTTGCTAGCTCTGTTGAGCACATGAAATGGCTGAGGCCCTGTGAGTATAGGGGCTAATGTCATTCAGAACTAAGGCTGTGTGGTTCCAGATCTTTGGGAAACATCATTTCAAAATGCCTGTTAAAGCCTTTCTGTTTCATAATGGAGTCAACTTTTCACTACTCTATGCCTTGCACGATTGTTGAGTGTGCTATAAGAGGTTCTGCATTTTCATCCTTCATTGTACAATTGTGATAGTCAATTTGGTTATAGCATATTTATTGTGGGCAAAATGTCTGCAATTTTATGTGAAAGTCCAAGACATTCTGCCTCACATATTTCTTTTCTTCCTGCTTTAAGTTGAGAACATTTGTACCTGTGAGTATTGTTGGCATGGCTACATTTCTGGAAGGGAGTGTCATATTTTTAGAGTTTCAGTAAGTTATCAGAGATTTCAAATTTAAAGTTTCCTTTGGGGGAAAAAAAAGGCTACGTCACTTTGATGATTCATTTTTCAAAGGCTGTAAAATGATATGTGCCTGCTCTCCCCACATTTGGTGATACAGGCCTTAGCTCACTGCAGCACAGCAGTTTACCTCAGTTTAAGATCTTCAGAACTTCTTGGCAAGTGTGCTATGAATGTCATTAGTAAGACTTACTTTAAGGTAAAAAAAAAATTTATCTTTTGCTTTTAACTGAATTCCTTTTCTGATACCAACTCCAGTGACTCCAAGAAATGAAAAATTGCCAAGGACCAAACTAGAAAAAACAAAACATAACAAGTAATTGAGTGCTCAGAAGGCAAAATTTGCTGTAACTTTACCCACTGACAGTAAATGTCTCAGCTGGTAAGATTCACCCAGCAGGACCAGTGCTCTTTGGTTATAGGCTAAGGAGAAGGCAGAGAGAAATCTCAGACAGCACTGACTGTGTGATGGTAAATGGCCTGGCAATGACATCTGAGTAGTAGAAGACCATTACGGTTTGGGGTTTAGAATATGAAAGAGGACAGGCATGATATAAACATGGACTAGATGATGAAGTTATGTTTTCTTATTTATACTGTTCTAATTTCTGTTGGATAAAAGAATGTGTACAGGAGACTTGGGATAGCTGGGGGCTGAAGCTGAGTGACACCCTCAAAAAATTGGGTCAGACAGAAATCAAGGTGTACCCAGGATTTGGTAACTGCAGGGGATAATCATGGGTGACAGAGAGTGATGGGGTAACTCACCAAGTGGCAGGGCAGCTCAGTTCTCATCCCCAAAGCACAGGTAGAGGGATGTTGCCCTTTAGAGAAATGAGGCTGGATTGAGGCTAGAAACTTTACTATTCTCCAAGAGTTATGGGTTATTACGTGCATGTGTGCGTGCGTGTGTGCGTGCGTGCGTGCGTGCGTGTGTGCGTGTGTGTGTGTGTGTGTGTGTGTGTGTGTGTGTGTGTGTGTTGGCAGAAGACCTTGTCTCAGAACCCAGGCCAAGGTCAAATCTAGAGGCGGGTACCTGGTTGAGTTTAGACAGAATGGAGAATGAAAGACAATAAAGCATGTCCAGAGCACTCTAAAGGCATCTCCATCTCAGTTGCTGGGCCATGGGGGCTTCTCTAATGAATTCCTTCCAGTGAGGTAGGTTCCTAACCTAGTGTGCTAATGCTCAGATTGTGCTTTTATGCATATATAATTTATCACATCTCATCCCAAACCCTTATTCTTCAGGTCCATGCTCTAGAAATTTCCTATCTGATTTTGATAATGCTAATTGCTGAGTGATTTAAAATGATCTTGTTAATGTAAAAACTTCAGAATAATATAGCTTTATACTTTTTTACCAAGACAGGATTAGTGCAGATTACATTTTGATAGCAGTTTAAATTTCTTTCTTAAATCAAGTCACTTGCTATGCCTCCTAGAAAAACAAGATGTAGTTAAGAGATAAGACAACATGGGTGTGCAGTATACAGAACATGTGCTAATTAGCTTATTTACCATTATAAATCTTGTTGGTTTGTATGTACTCAACAATTTATTTTCTGAATACCAATGAAGCAGTAGTTGATTTGTTGAAAGACCAATCTTTAGGGTAGAAATTATGCTGAGGGTGAAGACCAATCTGAGGTAGAAATTGTTGATTCATGTAGTTGGGCAAATAGAATCTCACACTAAATTTTGAATTAGATTATAACCCCTACTGTAGACTGCAGACACAAACATGTCTATCAAAGAAGGCTCTGAAATTAAGGGTGCCTGGCAAATGTGTTAATGTATTTTAAACTTTGTTATTAAATAAAAACCTACCAAGTTTATGCAGTTTTTAAGTGAGCCAGATCTCCAAAACATACAAAGAACGGGAGAATCTAGGCATCAAAATACCAAATAATTCAGTTTTAAAAGTGGGGTACATATTTAAATAGGGAATTCTCAACAGAAGAATCTCAAATAGCAAACAACAAATAAACAAACAAACAAAAAAAAAACACTTAAGAAATTGCTCAACATCCTTAGCCATCAAGGAAATGCAAATCAAAACAACTCTGAGATATCATCTTACACCTGACAGAATGGCCAAGATCAAAAACCCTGATGACAGCTCATGCTAGAGAGGATGTGGAGTAAGGGGAAACACTTCTTCATTGCTGGTGGGAGTGCAAACTTGTACAGCCTCTTTGGAAATCAGTATGGCGATTTCTCAGAAAACTGGGAATCAATTTACCTAATACCCAGCAATACCACTCTTAGACATTCACACCACAAGGACATTTGCTCAGTTATGTTCATAGCAGCATTATTTGTAATTGCCAAAATCTGGAAATAACCTAGATGTCCCTTAACTGAAGAATGGATAAATAATGAAATACTGCTCATCTGCAAAAAACAATGACATTTTGAAATTTGTAGGCAAATGGATGGAAGTAGAAAAAAATATCCTGAGTGAGTTAACCCAGACACAGAAAGACAAACATGGTATTTACACACTCATAAGTGGATATTAGACATAGAGTAAAGGATAACCAGCCTACAGGCCACAGCCCAAGGAAGCCAGGAAATAAGGAGGAGCCTAAGAGAGACATACATGGATCCCCCAGGGAAGAAGTAATAAACAAGATTTATTGACCAAATTGGGAGCATGGGGGAAGAGGTATGGTAGTAGGGGTATGGGGAGAGGAGAAGGGGAGGGGAAGGAGAATGTGAGGAATCAGGAAGGTCAAGTTAAGGGAAGGACAGGAGGGAGAGCAAGGAAAGAGATACTTTGATTGAGGGAGCCACTATGGGGTTAGTGAGAAACCTGACACTAGAAAAATTCCTAGGAATCCACAAAGATGGCCCCACCTAAGTATCTAAGCAATAGTGGACCTTAACTATCTTCCCCCTGTAATCATATTGATGAATACCTTAATTGTCTTCATAGAACCTTTATCCAGTAATTGATGGAAGCAGAAGCAGAGATCCACAGCTAAGCACTGTACTGAACTCCTGGAGTTCAGTTATAGAGAGGGAGGAGAGGTAATATGAGTAAAGGGGTCAAGACCAACAATGGGGAAACCCACATAAATAGCTGACACTAAAAAGTGGGAGCTCATTGTGTCCAGGCTTACAGCTAGGGGACCTGCATAAAACTGAACTAGGCCCTCTGAATGTGGGTAATAGTTGTGTGACTTGGGTGGTTTGTGGGGCCACTAGGAGTGGAACCAATATTCATCCCTGGTTCATGAACTAGATTTTTGGAGCCCATTCTCTATGGAGGGATACCTTGCTCAGCTTAGATACAGGGTAGGAGGGCCTTAGTCCTGCCTCCAGGGATGTGGCAGAGTGATAGTTCCCCATGGGAGGCCTCATCCTCTCTGAGGAGTGGATGGGAGGTGAGGTTGGGAGGAGATAGGGGAGCAAGAGAATGGGAGGGAAAGGGAACTGGGATTGGTATGTAAAATAAGATTGTTTAAAAAATAAAATAGTCAATTAATAAAAAAGAAAAGCAACTTGTTTAATAGTAGCACATATTTAAGCTGATTGCTGATAGGTGTATACAAATATTATTAAGTATAAATTATTGATTGATTGATGCGTGTGTGTGTGTGTGTGTGTGTGAGAGAGAGAGAGAGAGAGAGAGAGAGAGAGAGAGAGAGAGAGAGAGAGAGAGAGAGAGAGAACAACTGTAGAAGTTGGTTCTGTGATTCAAACTCTGGTCTTGGGGATCAAACTCAGATCACCAGCCTTGGATACAAGTGTATTTATCAACTGAGCCATCTCACCAGCCTGCAAACTTCTTTTTAAGTTTGTTTTTTTGCTGTTACCATGGTAATGTACACAGAAAGCCACAACTGCCATAGGACAAGTTTTCAGTTCTGGAGGTATATTGCAGTGCTCCTCTTTCTTTCTGCAGAGCTTTCTAGAGGGTGTTACTGGATTGAGAAAGAGAGTGGTGACAAATGTATTCCATCAAGTCACACACCTGTCTTGCAAAATACATCTCAGCCACTCAGGGTGAAATGTTAGTCCTAATTTTGACCACTTAGTAAAGAGAGACTGTTAGAAATAGAATCAATCTTCAATATGCTCAACTTATGTTTCTTATGTGTTGTGACTATTTTGAGGAGATACATGCAAACCATATGCTTGCCTTCCGTCAGTTTGCACAAACTATTCTGCCATCTCCTCTGGTCTTTTATAAGATTGGAAAATTTGCAGCACTCCTACTGTCCCTCTTAAAATATTGGCGTATAGCAGAAGAATGCTCAACTATACTAAAAGCAGGGGCACACTTACAGAGCATTTTACACTTAGCATCAATGTGCTTCAGAGTGATCATTCACATCTGATTCAGCCACAGTCACATGTCAATTTTAAATCAATTGAGTTGAACTAATTGTAGTCTTCAATTTTATATCTAGATACTATATCATTATTAGTTTCCAAAAATCAGTTCATGACTAGCATCCCAAATGGGAATTATTGCTATATTCTGACATTTTTGCTTTTAAATAATCTTTAAAACCATGAATATATAATTTTTTCAAAACACATTATAGGAGAAAACCAATATGGCAATTGCTTATTGATAGGTACCACAGCCTGCTTTAAAAAAATTTATTGAGCTACTTTGCATTAATTTCAATACAGAAGACTGAAACACTTTCAATTATTCACTTGTCGCACATTTTTATTGATCAGATATTATAGAGATAGTCTAAAGCACCTTTAAAATAATATTCAAATTGCCCAATAGGATGTAGGGATAGAGAATTTAAAAATGAATAGCCATGTGCTTCAATTAATGACTTATTTCTAGTTATGTATTTTGTAAGGTATCAACAACGATAAATAAAATGGGCCATCAGAGTCATGGCCCTACCTTTCTTTTTTTTTTTATTTATTATTTTACATGTCAGTCCCAGTTCCCTCTCCTTCCCTCCCTGCCTCCCTCCCTTTTACCCTCTCTGCCCTCTCATATGCACCCTAACTACCCTCCCCTCCCATCCCCCACCCCAATTCCTTTTGTAGGGGAATGCCATCCAGTTGGGGTCATGTAGATCGGACAGGTCATGTGAAGTAGGGACTAGGGCTTCTCTCCTGTCTCTAGGTTAAGACAGTTATCCCTCCATGGGGGATGTGTTTGCAAGGTCCTTTTGTGTACCAGGGATACATCCTGGCTCCATTGTCTGAGGTCCCTTAGACTGCTCAGTCCTTCTGGCTGAGACCCATATTCGGGGGGGGGGGGAGGGTTGAGTCAGTCCCATGCTGGCTTCCCAGCTATCAGTCTGGATGGCCATACCTTTCTAACTATCAGGAAGTACTGTTGTTAAATGCCTTCACCATGCTAATCATAGTGCTTCAGGTATGCCAGTGCTTTCAAAATTGAAAATAAACTTTTCTTGTAATCATAAAGGATTGAGTTTTGTTAGAAAATGTGAAATTTTTATGAGTATATTTGTGTGTGTGTGTGTGTGTGTGTGTGTGTGTGCGTGCATGGGAACATGTAGGTCTGTGACTGAATGCAGTTATACGTGTGCTACAAGATGCATGTGGAAGTTGGTCCCCATCTTCTGCCTTATGTGAGCAATGCAATATGGCTGACTGCCGTTTTGAATTTGAAGCAGTCTCTGCCTTCTATCTTGCCAATGGAACACTGGGATTCTAGATATGTACACTGTTATATCTGGCTTTATGTGGTACTGGAAATTTGAACTCAGGTCCCTATATTTATGTAGTAAGTAATTTAACCAATGATCTACCCCACTAGTATATGAGTATAATTTAAAAAGTTACTTGATAACTTACTATATACCAGATGCTATTCTGAATGTTGAAGTAGTTGTAGCAAATAAAAGAGTTGGAATCCTTACCCAGTAAGAGCTCACACAGCTAGTCCTCTCTATCCATAGCTTTTGTATTCGGGATTCTAACCAACCTCAGATGGGAAACATTTGAGAAAAAAATTGCATTTGTGTTGAAAGAATATTGAGTTTTTCCTTTACATCTACCCTAAACAATGTGGTGTAACAACTATTTCCATAGCATACAAATTATATTTTGTATTATAAATAAGATCTCAGAATTCAGAGTCTGGGATCTGCAGGGTGTGCCAAAACTAATCTTCTAAGGAGACTGGGGGGGGGGGTGACTGGAATCTTGGAAGGGGGCAGACAGCCAAGCATACACTACTCAACAGATAATGTGATTTCAATCATGAAATGCTTTACAAGGAAACTAAGAAAGAAAGAAAGGTGTAGTTCTTTTACTGACCCTGAGCACTTTAAAAATCCCAATGATCTAGAGTAAATCCTGAGATGATTCATGCTTACACTGTATAGGCAGGATCTAGCTGCTGCCACTTTCAAATAGTACTAATAATTTTAAGTAGCAGAGTAGTGGGGCATGCTACATATTAGCAGATAGAATACTCTAAAAAACCCTGTCCTCTTGCAATGGAGATATAAGTCCTGTCCTGCTTAGGTGCACAAATCGAAGAGGGAAGATTCAAGGAAAGACACAGCAGGTACAGGATGAAGCTGTGCTGCAGTTCTGGAGTAGAGAAAAGCACAGTATCACTAAGGACTGAAGAGCCAGTGTGTGGAGGTAGAAAGTTTCCCCAGGGACTTGGAGGTCCTTAATAAAGGTTAGGGAATAGTTCTAAAGGTGATAGGGAGTCTGTTCTTGGATTTTGAAAAAAAAATGACATTGTCAGTATTTAGAACATATAAATGAATATATAACATAATTGCTATATGTATTTGATAAAATACTCTTTCTGTAGTTCTCAATTCAGCATTTCTCAAGACTACAATTGCTGTTTTGCTGTGTAATGTATATTATTGGGTATGCACTAAGGATTTAGTACATGTAAAATTAGTAAACAACAACAACTTACCACATACTCTGTCGTCAAATTTAGTAGTATTCCCTGAGGTAGTGGTTTTCAATCTGAGCAGGTTAATCCACCCCTCCCTGACTAGCCCACTTGAGGCACTGGGCAGTGTCTGGGAAAAGCCTGAAGCCTTCAGTGGGCATATGCTGAAAGCGCTGTTATCCGCTACAAACACAGTCAGCCTCCCATCACACCATCCCTCTTAAGATCACAGTGCTAGTGGCTGTGAGAAACCCTGTTCTCGGTGGAAGAGTGCTGGTGGGTCTCACCTTACTGTTCATGACAGCAGCTTGGAAAGGTGTATGAAACATGGAATGCTGTTATATTCTCCCAGGAATCTGATGCAAGAAATTTAGAGAGACACTTGATGAACAAGTGTCCTTCATAAAGTTCTCAGGTGTAATAAGTCCATGCCATAGGAGGAAGCACCGATCCTCGAGCCAACATGGTAACATGTGGGAGGGTCTTGTTATTGTCATTACTATCTGGTGTATTCTTTAAAATGTAATCCCTGCATGTGAAAAATGACCAGCTATTTTCTATTCTTTAAACTTTAGAATCTTTACTATAAGCACTGGAAAAGAAATCAATAAATGCAAATAAGTAGTGTGCATTCATTTTGTGAATATTTCTTGCCATCTTTTCTATTGAGAGCACACAATTTTGTTTATTTAGTCCCTTTTATTTATTTGTATAAAAACTACTGCATATTCCTTAAAAATGTGCTAATAAAAAACACCTAGGGTAACAAGCAAAGCCTCCCCCTGTTTCCTAATGAAATGCTTTCATTGTGGCTATAATTAACCAGTGGATATGGCTTTGACATAGTTTTCTACTTACATATTGATCTACCTGCCATTATATATGATAATATATATTCATCTGGTATCTGTGTATTATGTAATATGCAGTGCATATATACAATTTTTTAAAAAAAGAATGAAATAGTAATACACATAATGTTCTAAAATTTGCTTCCCCATTTACTGTATATCATGGGCATCTTTCCAACTCACTACTCGTTAAAAAAACAAAACAAACAAACAAACAAACAAAAAACAAAACCAAAAAGAACCCTAGTCATTTTATTTCATAGCATGGGAATACCGTAAGTTATTCAAGTGTTCCTCAGCTGGTGGCTGTCAGGTTGCGCCTCTATTTTCTGTCCAGATTTTTAAGATCTTTTGTGGTGATAAAACTTTCATCATTTTTTATCATACATATAGTTTCTGATTTTTTTGTTTTTTTATTTCCTTTACTTTTATGTTTATGTAGCCACATATATTGGCATTCCTTCTACAATTTATACCATTGTTATTATTATAAAATTCAGCCTTATTAAGAAAGCAGATACAGATCAGCAGTCTTAGTAAAAATAATGATGGCATGTTTTAGCATGCTCCCAAGGTTAACTTCATCTAGTTTAATTTGGAAATGTGATCACAATATAAAGTTATCTTTTTCCCAATGCCAGCTAATTATTGAACAATCCACTCATTACCAAATTATTTGTGAGACTTTTTTTTGTAGTTTGTTGTACTCACACTCACACACACTAGCATATCTAGCTCTGCTATGATTTATCTGTATATTTTGTACCAGTACTTAGATACCTAAATCACCACATTGGTATTAGATTCGTTACTCCTTCCATTTTTCTTTTTCTTCATAGCTGACAGAAAGCTTTCAGATGAAGGAAATGAGCTAAAGGAAGATTGAATACTGTGACCAAAGCCACTGAGGAGAGAGCAGTGGGCCTGATGGTAAGGTTCAGAGCCGTCCTACTCTGGAATACAGATTCACACTTTGCAGATGTCTAAGATCCAGTGTTTTTGAATCTGATCAAGGTCCTCTTAACAGTAAGGCCTGAAGAAGACTTGAGGAAGAGTTGCAGTCAGTTGAAGTGAGTTGCAGCCAGCAAGATGTCCTGGGAGATATTTTATTTTTTCAGAATCCCCTAATTCTCATTCAAGGGCATAACTACACAGAAGAGAAGGGCAAGAAGATGGAAGAAAGCAAAATTAGTATGAATGACTTTCTCTCTTGTGTCACAGCTTTCTCACCATCAATGGAAACACACTACTGGAGTAGTGATGGAGAATTTCAGCTCTGCTTTCATTTAGGTGCCTTCCTTTAAATTTTAGGATGGTTTTAGTCTCTATATATGAGTCTCTCTAGAGTGACAGAAATTTGTTCTGCTGCTGCCTAAGGACTGAAAATTCTAAGATCCTGCTTTGCACTTAAGGGAAATGTATCATGCATTTGGAGTATTTTCAGGAAGCAAATATTCATAAATGTACTATTATTCTCTACCTGAGGCTTACAAATCAACCTGTCGAAATTCTAGTATGTGCTACTCACATGCTATCAAGTGCTGTACATGGATCAGCATTAATTAAGCCCACAGAATAATGCCCCTAATTAAAAGATATTAGTGGAAAATATAGGTCTTAAATATTTACCCTGTGATGTTTGAAAAGCACAGGAGGAATGTTACCAGCGTGTAGTTAGAATTTATTAATCTCTTAGTTTTTCCTTATTATATGAGTGAAGGGAGTGTCAATTCCCACTCAGGGCATCCTCCCAGGTCTTTGGAAATTTATGTTCGGCAGAGACATCTTGTTTCAAATGTCCTTGGAGTAGCTTACTGATTGTCAGTCACAATTTGAGTATTATCATTCTCTTGTCCATAATTTATTTTCTCAGTGAAAATATGTCTTTTGATCCTTTTTATGGTGACTGGACTTTAACATGAGCCTGTAAGCTATTGGGTTATTTGGGTGGCACTAAAGTAATGCATTCCTAAAGGAAAGGACTTAGGACTGAAACTGAAAGTGTTTGGCTTGAAACACAGAACACTTAGGGAAGCAATGATCCTGTGAAAGCAAACAGCCCTGCTATGGAAGGAAGAGGGAATGAGTTTTCCTTTGTAAGAAGAATTAGAGCTGTGAAAACAGAAATAGCTCTTTAAGATCAGTCTTAGGTTCTTATCAACATGGAAAATGGAGGCAAGTCAAAATAAGAAAATAAAAATCATTCAAAAGTCTAACCGCTTAGAATTTTACCTCCATTAATATCTGGTATAGACTTCCCTTATAAATACTGGAGTAGTAGTGGGAGTATCCATCAAGATTATTCAACATTTTATGCATAAAAGACCCATATTTCCCATCAAGAGAAATATTTAGCAGGACATTTGAGATTCCTTGTACTATATGGCAGATTTAGTGACCTTTGAAGGTTTGTGCTGCTGGATTAATGTCCAAAGAATAGATGTTCTGGGAAAGCTGACATACCATTTAAAATAGGGAAGGGAAATGTATACTAACTAAGATTTCTACCCAGCATGCCTTGTGTTTCTTGCAAAATTCATGGTCTCAGTGGAGGGTGATACACTGGAAAAGCAGAGAAAATACTTTTGATGTTGGAAAATCATAGTATTTGAATAGCAAAGGACAGGGCTTCTGAGTAGCCTAATTAGTGGGTAGAGAGATGAACCGGGTTACTATGCTGGTAGGGTACAGATAGACCTTCTGAGCAGGGAGAGCTGAGACATCAGCGAGTTCTCAGAATAGTAACTATTGTGACTCCTCCTTCTTAGCCTTAGTTTCTGGGTACTAAGACTGCTAGAGAGTTCAAAGAATCTGAGGAAAGGCATGGTTACAGTCTTTTCTTTCAGAAATACCCAGTGGTTTAGCATAATTCTAGAGTTTCCATGTCTGTTATACAAGGCAAAGCTAAGTTGAAATTGCTGTGTACTATGTCTAGGAAAATGTGACCCAAGATAGTTTCACATTCTACTGCATTGCATGCAATCTGGAATTGGAAGTTGGGGATAACAGCTGAAAACCAGAATGGAGTAGCACCAGCCTTCTGAGGATTCAAAAGCCAGACAATTTTTTCCTTGGTAATCTGCCTTGTTATCCTTTCTGGAAGAATGTAAATATCTTAAATGCCAGGATTGACCTATGTGGCCTAGTGTACTTTGACAGACTGAGATTTGTGTTTGTGTCACAGTAGTAGGTATTCAATAAGCATTTGCTGATATACTATATAAACATATGCCCTCTCTGGGCATAGCCATCCAAACTAAAAATACATGCAGAAAAGTCAGAAAGGTAGTCATGATTCATTTAGAAGAATGGGATCTGAAGGGAAAATAAAATTCAATTATAGTACAACCAGTATATTCTTACCTATTCTGAGAAAATGAGAACATAGAAGTAGAAACAGAAATAGCTATTTTTAATTAATACTTAGATATTAATATTTTATGTTATATGTGAGTGCCTGCATGTATGTATGTGTACCTCATGAATGTCTGTGTGCTTGTGGAGGCCAAAACAGGGTGTTGGATTCCTAGAACTAGAATTATAGGCAGTTGTGAGCCACCACAACTGTGGATGTTGGAACTGGATCTTTACAAGAGCATCAAACACTCTTAACCACTGAGCCATTTCTCTGGCCTCAAGAGCTAGTATGCTTTTCAACCCTGTTAAGAGGCTAGATGCCAGAGGCTGGGGGTATACAGCAGGTGATAACTAGTATTCAACAGCTAGAGGCACAAAATTAATAACTCTCTGTTAGGGACTGCAATAGTTGGGATTACACTGAATGGGACTTTATAGTTTGCAAGTCAGTTCAGCTTTTTTCTCTGTTTAGCTCTGCCACTATATTGCTCCTTCCTCAGTGGATGGATGACAGTTATACCTTGCATGTCATACGCTCTTTCACATAGTCCTTCTGGGGAACATAGCCCATGATTGCTAGTTCCAGGAGTAGTTTAAGAAGGATAACAATGCAATTAAGATTGGGGCTTGCTCATCTGCTATGACTTGAGTCAGGCAGTGGTGGCAGGTAAAGCATAGATGTGTCCTTGGGCAAGATAACAGCCTGACTGCTAAAACTCTAATAACTTGTGAGATGGGGTATTGTATCTGTGGAGAGTAGCTTGTGTAATACATGAACATTTACAAATAATAGTTGGTGGTTCCTGGTAGTAACTACTAAGTATCAGTGATAGCCCATAAGACATTGTTCATAAGTAAGGGGGCATTTACTCTGGAATGAGAGTTGACTGGAGAATATCTACTACATATATAGATTCACAGACAGCAATAGAGTTGAAGAGACATTGATGTAATAGGGATAGAGTGATGGGGCTTAATTACAAGTAGCCAGGTAGTTGTAATCTTAACAACATGCAACAGGGCCTGAGGGGCAGACAAGGAGACCTGATTTACAGAGAGTCATGAAGATGAGTAATAGAACATGGCATTCTCAGGAGCAAGATAAATAGGAAGCTAATAAAGATGCCCTTCTCTGTGTTAGAGCAATACATTTAATCACTGAATTTTAGCTGCTTCTTGGCCTCTGGGCTTCTTTGGTTCAAGCACCAGAAGTCAAGGCTAAGAGTTGTCTTCTAGGCAGATGTTATTGACTCAGATCAAATAAAGAGGTAGAGTTGTTGCTGCAATCAGGACAGGGATAATATGTGTGGCACCTACATGGAATGTCTAAGGCACCTGTTGTTTAGGCATAGTTCTGACTGTTAAAGTCTCAGATAGAAATCCTCATCTGCTAAACAGGACTTTGGATCTGTCTTGAATGAGGGAGTGGGTCACCATACTTGGTCAATCACTGAGTTTGAAGGAGGCCATAGATGAGGGAGAAAATGAACTCAGTGTGCATAGTGGAGGTATGAGAAGATGGGTTGAACTCAGGCTTGCCTTCAGCTGCTGAATCTGTGGTTCAGCCTTCTAAATCTTTCATTTCAAAGGTTTCCTCAGGAAGAGAGGCTGCCTGTCATCTAAATGTACATGAAGAATGGACTGGCACAGAGCAAAAGGTGAGCTGTGAATGGCCTGTGATGTTTTGCCTTCTCTGTTCACATGTACTCACTCTCAGAAGTAGGGTTGTTTACAAGAAGTGGTTCTCAACCTTCCTAATACTGTGACCCTTTAATACAGTTCCTTATGCTGTGGTGACACCCTCTGCCATAAAATTATTTCATTGCTACTTCATAACTGTAATTTTGCTACTTTTATGAATTGTAATGTAAATATATGGTATGTGGAATATCTGATATGTGATCCCTGTGAAAGGATTGTCCTACTCCAAAGGGGTCACAACCTACAGGCTGAGAACTGTTGGCCTTCATGGAAGGCTAAGCTACCAGCCCTCTGTCAGCAGATAGTCAGCTATCAGCCGTGTAGAGTTCCCTTCAGCTGAGGAGAGGTGCTTTAGTCAAAAGATTCCTGGAAGTACCTGTGACTAATAAATGAAGGCAGTAAGTATATAAAGGTCAAGCTGTTCTGGACAAACCAATAGCTGTGGTGGGCCAGGGGCTCCAGAGCCTCTACAGGGCTACTGTGAGCCCATGTCACAGTTCAGGTTTTCTTTCTCCCCTACCCTATGCTATCCATTTTCCATTGGTACTAATAGATAGCTATCACCATTTTAAATCCCTCTTGTGATGGTTACCATGAGCTTTAAGAAACCAGACATTCAAACAGAGAGACTTGTGAAAGAAAAGACTAGAACTTTCATGAATCATCTACTTCCACACTGAATTCTTGTTTTATGAACAGCAAAATGGCACAAAACCACTTTATAGCAATAGAGAAATTTTTATTTTCCAAACTTGTTCAGGTCACTATAGATAACACATCCTCCATTTGACTTGTTTGTTGGCATCGTCTATGAACAATTCAAAAGTATATCAATGTGTGGGGCTCATCCACAGCCATTCTGTTGCAATGGTCTGCAATAGGCTGATGTGCTTTAAAGCTTCTAGTATGACTGCCTCATGCCTGGTGGTTGGGGGTGGGGATAATCATTGCTGTGGGAAAAGTGATAATATAATCGGGATGCAGAATCCACATTGCTCCTTCTCCAAGTGCTAAGCATGTGAGAGAAACATTTTAGCAGCTCTGTGAGCCTCTGACTCCACTTTAAAAGTGAAGGTAATGGCAAACATGACACCATGAAAAATTTGCAGGTTAAAGTTTAAACCTTTATGAAAACCTTTTGAAACTGATAGAAATGTGGCTCTCATCATATGTGCTTGTATTTGCTTCTGTGGACTGCTGCTATATATGAAGAAAAGGGAGAGCATCTCACTATGAGAGCTTTGACACCAGAAAAGGATTTAGATGCAGGCTTTGGAGTGTCTAAAAATCCTCCCAGGAAAGCTCATGTATAGTCTTGGCTCATGGGGTTTTTTTGGTTAAATGAAGTACCCAAAAGTTATACAGCTGATGAAGAAAAAAGCAGACTGAACTCTCAACATTTCTCTTGTTTTAAGTACTATTATTCATGTTGGTTTTATTTGCACTCCTAGTTCTTACCTTACCTTAGTTCATTAGTCATACACTATAACAATAGGGATAAAATGGATTTTTAATTTTGAAACATGTTGTAATTATAAAGTTGCTGTGATTATTAAATGTTAATGACTCTTGTCCCATTAGAGCTAAATCATTTGATTTGTGCTCTTTTAGTAAGGGTGAACCTCTATAGGTAACATAAGCTATGTTTAAGATTACATGCACCAAGCATAAATTAAACAATGTGATACGAAGGCTGACATAATGTAAGCAAACTGCAAGTGAAACATGTGAGTGTATTCAGAATTGCATAATGCACTGTTACCTACTGTTCCCCTGTCTTGAGCGTGCTGACTTAATGTGGTATCATGATGGAGGAGAATAGAGTGGAGGGATAGAAGGATAAATGAAGCCATGGAGATCATCTTCAAGTGATCATAACTGAGCCATTCATATTTCTCTTATGGCCTGGAAACAATTTCATACTTATTGGAAGATATGACCTTTAAGCGTTCCTTGCTTGCCAAAAGACAAATATTCTAGAAGCCGAGTGTTCACGGGAAGAGTCATCTGTCCCGTCTGCTCTTCTATGGGAGGCGACTGCAGGGAGAGTGTACATTGCATTTGAGAAAATGTGCTGCTGACTTCCCATTTCCAGACTTTAGGGTAAGCTCTCTTGACAGCTCCCTGATTTCTTTAACACAGCAAATCTTTAATCAGCCTAGATATGTTAAAATATGATTTTTACAGTGAATTGACCTGAGTGGAGTACTTGAGTTGAAATGTGTATTTTTTTTTTTTCACTCAAAAGCTGACTTGTAGGGGAGGAAAAAAAATCAGATATTCAATGATATACTTTGCCTTAGTGACAAGATGTTTTGGAGGAAATCATCCAAGCTTGAAATAAAATCTTTATTGAAAGTAATTCTACATCCATGCCAGTCAGATACATTGTCGGATTAGAACAGATATCCCAGGGGAAACTATGGTATATGCACCAGGCAGGGCTGATTATTTGGACCTCCTGTCAGTTCTGAACTTTCTGGCAATGGCTGAAGCATTTGCAACTGCTACAACTCTGTTTTCATCTTTATTTTGAGAGAAAGTTAATACACTTTACCTTAACTATGCCAAATGTACTGGAAAATAACCCGGTAATAAGATCTACCCCACCTACCAAATAGTATCTGTGTGGTGATAGCATTTAGCTGTGTGTTTTAAGGAAACAAACACAGCAGCCAATGGCTGAAAGACGCGATTATTTTTCTGCTTGAGCTTTAAGATCTCCTTAGCAAAGCCTCCTATATGCTGCTTTACAAACACCATGTGCAGAGAATCAGGGACACAAATGGCTTTCACTGGAAGTTGCCTCCAAATGGCAGAACAGCCTTTATTTTTCCTAATAGAATAAGTCAGATATAAATATTATTTGGTGTCCAAAAAATGGCACAGGTGTGCCAGGTAACATTTATTTCTACTTAGAAACTCGTAACAGCTTATATGTCTCTTTTGAAAAGGTTACAGAACTGCACATTTTTATTGAATACAATTGACACTAAAAGACAGAAAATATGTGTAATTTTTAAAATTAGTATTATATACTGATTCGTTTTGAAGCTAACACATTGTTGCAGTTGAAGAAGGAGGAAAAGACACAGCTCCAATGGGTGATTAAGACTAATCGCACCCATTTGAAAATTGATAATTTAATAGCTCTCCTTGCTTGTATACACATTATAAAACTAGCCTCTCTCATGTTACCAGTGAACAGAAATGGAAGTGAATTTGGCTTCAAATCAACTTAAATTTAAGAATAGAAAAGATGAGCTTATAAGTATGTGGTGGAAAGTCACAACATAGCCCACCAGACCAAAAACTCTTACTACTAAACAAATACATGCTCTAAGAACATGGTTCTCAACTAAGAAATGCACTGATTATATAAGTTAAAATTTGTTTGAAAACTTGTTTTTCAATTAACAAAGATCATAAATATCTTCAAATATGTGAATAGATAAAAATATAGCATATTAATGCAATAGATTTAACGGCAAAAATGAGTTCTGAAAGAACATAAACTCTTGGGGAGTTTGTAATGCATGTTGTCAAGTGAAATAGGCAGTGGTTCCAGAACTGGACGGTTTGTTTTCTATTACTAAGACAAACATCAGGACTACAAATCAGCTTGAAGAGGAAAGGGCTTATTTGTCTTACATGACCCAGGTCACATTCCATCACTAGGGGAAGGTGGGGGAAGAACTCATGGCAGGAACTGTAGCAGAGAACATGGAAGAGTGCTTGTTTACCACAACTTGCTCAGTATGCATTCTTCAAAATCCCAGAAACACCTGCCCAGAGACCTGCCTCCCCCCATCAGTTATTAGTTCAGAAAATGCTCAACCAGTTTGCCTACAGGCCAGTCTGATGAACTATTTTCTCATTTGAGATACCCTCTTCTCATGACTCTAATTGTGTTAATCTGACAAATGCCAATCAGAACACTGATGTTCTGTAAAATTCAAAATTACGGAGGATGAAAAGATCAGTAGTTAACTGGCATTTCAGTGAAAGTAGGGGAGAACAGGTCAGAAATTGGGATACTTTAAGGCAAGTGAAACTATTCTGTATGACACTACAGTGGTGCTTATATGCCATTATTCATTTGCTAAAACCCATAGAAGGCATAAAACAAAGAGTGAATTTTAATGTGAACTATGGACTTTAGTTAACAATGTTTTGATATGGGCTTATCAGCTATAATAGGATGCCCATGACAGGAGAAATTTTTCAGTGGCCCAAGAGGTAAGGGAGTGTATGTGGACACCCTGTATGTACCAAAGGTTCAATTTCTTTCCAAAACTAAAAATACTCAGAAAAAAAACATATTATTAAAAAAAAAAATAAAAAGTTGGTCTTGAAACCAGATTGCTTCCATTTGGGATCAGAGTTTGCTTGCCTACATCTAACTTTACATCACATACACTTGAGTCATTTTACTCTATGCCATTGCTGCTGCTTTGGCCACATCTATGCTCTAATCCATATTCCAAACCATATTTAAGCATGCCTCTACTAGGAAATACTTAGACATCATATTCTGAACATTTTGTTATTTGCTTTCTTGGCATTTAAACATTCAGATTGTATTGCATTGTTGTTGACATGTTTTATTTTTATCTCTATTTCATGCACATATGTTTTATCTTTCTCAATGAGCTTGTTTATGTGGTGTACCACCTTCCTCTTCAGTCTTAGATTTGGGTGCAGTAAAAAGTTGGGGCAATCCATACCTTATTGTTGTTACAGCATTTGCTGTGTGTGTGGTGGGTAAGCTTTTCCCTCAGCTGTGTGCTGCTTCTGCTCTGCCAGCCAGGAATTGAACTGAACCAAATATTTTTCTATATGTAGAATAACAAAGCCAGCCACAGATATTCCTTTTATGTTTTCTCTTAAGTCTAGATGAAAAAGCCAAGTTCAGTGCAGTGAGCTGTTGGGTTCTTGTTATGTCACTGCTTTTTTACCTGACTTTTATTTTCTTCTATTTTTCACTCTTTCTGAAAACAAATTACAGTGGATGACTAGAGAATATATTTTGGGTATGCAACAATATAATGTAACATTTCAGAATTTATTTATTTATTTTTTTGGTTTGTTTTGAGGGAAAGGGGAGCTTGGTACATGTAAAATGTCAACTTTGGATGCTCCCTTCTCTCTCTCTCTTTTGTGTGTGTGTGTGTGTGTGTGTGTGTGTGTGTGTGTGTGTGAGTCAGTGCAAAATTTCTTTAGCTTAAAGTGCCAAGGACAGAATATAGGTTTGTCTCCAAAAGTCATAGTTCCTCATTGAAAGTGTTCAAATTATATAAAAGAGAACTCTCTAGGTTAAAAAGATGAGTGGTTATAAATCAAATGAGGATGTTCAGGAGACAATATTAAATGATCCATTTCAGATCTATGAAACTAAATGGTAATTCCTGAGCAACTAACCCAGAACTTGGAGAAACACAGATGCACTGAGGCCTGGCCACATTAGTTTATGCTGTTGAAGTAGATCTGCCTCACTAGAACACAGAAAGCTGGGTTTTGTTCTCCTGTCTCCACTTCCTCTGCCTCAGTCTCCTTTTTTCAATGTAAGTCCATCAGGTTAAAAGAGTTCTTACTTATTTCTTTGTGCTAGACATTTGATTTTCAACAAATCTAAGCACTGTTTCTTGATCCTGACTTAAAGCAATTCGTAAGGAAGCCTAACAAGCTTAGAAAAACACTGAAGGCATAATCACCAATTCCAAAATAGATTAAACCTATATTGTGAGGTGCTGTAGTAGCATCTTGCATATATGTAGACAACTTAAATATTTGATTATGCATAAGTCACTATATGGAGTAAGACATGTATCTATTTATTAAAACAAAGAATGAAATATAAAAGCAGATACTATGGTTTTAAAGAGAATAACAGCCAGGAACTCCTGTTGTCTTGAAGCAGTTTGGTTTTTAGAGTGCTTGAGAATGAATGGTGGCTTTGGATGAACTGACCTTATCTAGCAGGGGCTGACCTATAGGTGTGCATCATCTGCTCAGGGTGACTGATTGTTCTCTAGGTAAGGACTCTGTGTTGAAACCACATATAATCACCCAGTAAAATCTACACGGGCTTGGAAATGGAAAATGGTTGCTAGGGCCATGCCATTCATGCAAAAGCAATTTCAAAAGGAAACACAATACATACACAGAAGCAATGAGTGGTATTATATCTCCCAGATGGTCAAGAATCTGGCAATTTGAAAGGCAAGGTACTGGAACTGGCAGGGTGAGCAGGGTTAAACCATGTTAACCTAAAGTTACCATTAACCTTCTAGAAAGAGGGAAGAATTATTGGTAGATAAAGGCATAAAAGTAGGTAAATATTTAGGCATTCTTAAAAAATATATTTAACGAATATTAGAAAGAATTTATGTATGTAAATATTTGAAACAGAATTTTAGAATATTTACATAAATGATATAACTCATGGATCCTTTCAGATTAGCACCTGATTTCTTTTTATAGAACAACTCCATAATCTTTGAAATGTATATTTTTAAAGCCCAGTTCCCAGTAGATGTACATTCCCTCCAAATAGCTTGTTCACTTTTTATTAACCACACCTCTTTCTGGCTCTCCATGTATATGGAACAGCACACTATTGAAAGGACACATGATCTCAATAGTTAAAATGATGTTCTGGGGCTGGGGAGATGGCTTAGTGGATAAAGTCCTTGCCATGCAAACATTAACAACAGAGTTTGTCTCTCTAGAACACATAAACTGATGTGGTACCCTGTATCTGTAAGTACAGCAAGCCTAGGTGAGATGCAAGGTCCAGACAGGAGGATCACCAGACAGTTTTTGGCCAGCTAGTCTAGCAGTGGTGACTAACAGATTCTGCCTCAAAACAAGACAGAAATTAAGGACTGACATCCAAGGTTCTTCTCTAACTTCTATATGCGTGCTATGGCACACACACACACACACACACACACACGATCTGTTAATATCAGCTCCTAAGTGATGATTTTACTACAAGGAGAGAAGAGATGTGTAAAGCTGGTGAGTAGAAGAGGGTACATGGAATCTCTATTTTGTGCTTTATACTTTTGTATCTTGTATGGCACCTCACTCCAATGCCTAATGTGGGAGGATTACTAATATCACAACATGCCTGATTTATAGCAGCTCAATTAGGTTAAACAGCTTGATTCATTGCAGTTGGATAAGAAAAAGTCTTGTTGAATATGAATTCTTGCTATGCAGTGAACACAAACTCATGCTCATTATTACTTATGGAACTTTTCTTTATGGATGAGTGTTTCTCAGCCAAGTAGCGGTAGTCACCCAGCTGATGACCATAAGGAAAGGCAAACACTGTCAGTAGAATAACATCCTCAGCCAAGTGTTTATGTTGGATACATATACAATACAGAACTGTTCCTAACTAATGAGACAGAGTGGCCTCCCCAAGTCTCTCCCTTTGTATTATTTCTTGCCACCCATGTGTTGAGCAAGATTTTCTCAGGACCCAAGCCCCATCCTACTGGCAAGTTCTGCTTCATTGCAAGCTGGATTTATTCTTTCTGTCCAAGTGAACATCAGACATGAAGTAGCTGTGAGCTAGCTCTGAGTATAATTGTGACATAACTGTTAACGGAGCTCCCAGGGCTGGTTAATTCATGTAGAGGATATTTTAAACAATAAAATGATCAGGGTAAGTCAACATTTTAAAACACTGGTCATAATGTTTTGTTTTTATGCCCCTCCAATCTTTTGGTTCATTATACTCTCAAAAATTATTTTTTCTTTCTTGAATTATCTCCCACTACAGGCAAGGAAACACCTAACTTTTCTTACTGAGAACTTAGCTTTCTTTCTTCACTATGCTCCAACTTGTGTTGGTTTAGCTTTTCTTTAACCTAAAATCTGGAATTTTCTTCTCCAGTGGCTGAAATAATGGCTACAAGCATTTGAAATATCCCCTCGATGCATTCAAAGTCATTAAAAAATAACTTTGTAGATACTGGGACAGTGGATCAGCTCACCTGGGTCTAGATTCCAAGTCTTCAACCTGTACCTGTGCTCAAAGTCTACTTGCAGTCTCCTTTTGCTGTTCTTTTCCTGTTTGTCTCTTAGTTTCCAACAAGATACCCCTTGTCTCTATACTCAGAGCTCTGAGGCAGCCTGTCCTTTCCCTTTTCCCAGTCTCAGCTCACTTAACCCCTGCCTGGGTCAGAGCCCCAGGCCCCTTGCTTTCCTGGCAGGAGAATAAAGACAGCTGGCAGTGAGAAAAGTCTGTTAAGGAGAATATGAGCACAGCCGTGGTTATGGCTCTGCTGTCTCAGAACTCCCTCTGTCAGGGACCGGCATGGGCTTCCCACACTTGCTACATGGACAGATGTTTTCAATTATTACCACTGACAAGCCTCCAGGCCAGGTTGCTTTCTGATTGGCTGTCACTGGACTCAGAGGGGAATAAAGGAAACTGAGGCTAGGACACCAGACACCTCAGTCATCACTTTAATCATGTTTCTCTGCAGCAACTGGTTGAGTTGGACAGTTCTCCCAGAACTGGAACCTTTTTGTAAACACAGAATCAATTTCCTTTGAAACCTTTCTTTCATTCTGGTTTTAAGTGTTCTGCCAATGGTTCTTCTGTCATTACAAGAGAGCGAGACGTTTGTCATTTCTTAACCAATTCTTTCCTTTTGTTGTTCTTCCAGAATTTTGAGCACATATCAGAGTACATTGGGAGTTGTAACTTAGAGAAATTGAACTTGAAATTATTGGACTTCTAGACTTGTCTGTACACAATCATCTGCAAACAACCTATATATGATCTGGAAGGAGCTTTTGGCCAATGTTTCCACTCACTGTAAGAGGTCAACTCCCTCCTGAAGTTAGCAGCTACTTCCCAGATAAGATTTGCTTAATGAGCTTTACAAGGGCCACATGAGACACTGTTCTTGCGCTGCTAGCCCTGTTTGTTATCTGTTTTCAGAGTAGACAGACACAAGTACAGTAATGATTGTGTTTGACCAAACAAGTCAATAAAAGAGTGGCTAATTCTGATTCATGATTTCAGAGGGTTCAGTCCATGGTCATTTGGCTCCATGCATGCTGGGAGAACATCACAGTGGTTGAAGAGGTAAACAGGAGGTGGGGAGATGGAGGGAAACACACTAGAGGGGAGACTACGTACAACATTCAGGAACACCTTCCCTCAATGAAGTTGGGCCCCAGCTCCCAAAGCTTGCTCCTTTACTTCTTGAGATTATGATAGAAAACACGAATTCAACACACAGGGGTGCTTCATATTCAAACCATTATGTTTGGATTGCCTTCCTTTCAAAACTTCCTAAGTGTCCAATGACCAACTGATCCTTCTGGCACTCTGACAATGCAGTGACAACATCAGCAATAGGAAGGAATGGAGATGCAGCTTTCAGCAGCCTCCCAGATAGATTTTCCTCCATACTTTCTTATTTAATGGGCTGTTATATTTGGTACCACTCAGCCTCACTATTCTTCTTTTCCTGCCTCCATGGAGCATTCCAAGTTAATTTTTTCTTTCCTTTTGAAAATGTAATATATCTGGTTAGAAAGAAATGTTTTCAAGATGCTTCAGTGTTTCTACACATTAGTTTATGTTCTTTGATGTTTTGAAATTTGGACTGTGTGTGGTCCGTTTTGCTCATGTATCCAAACTGCCCTCTTTTCAGCTGCCATTTTAACAATAGCAGTAGACATGCGAGTCTTGTATTTAATGAGATAGAGTAAAATTCACCGAGTTAGTCACTAAAGGCCTGCATCTCCATTTTGTTTCTAAAAACTGTTTCCATCTAAATTTTTTATTTTAAGCCTAGTGATAAAACATTATAGGATATTAATTCATCCTTTAAAAAAAAGGCACATGAGGGTTAAAACATATGCTAACTTCTTCACTGGGAAAAAAAAAATAATTCCAACCTTTTTGGGGATCACATATAATTCTCAGATAGCTGAAGCTAAAACATCAAAGTTGGCATAACTTCAGTTATCACTGAGTGGGTAAGATCAAGTCAAAGTTTTGAAGAAAATGGTTGAACATTTAAAAAATAAAAGTCATTAAAATCCTCTTTCTGAGCATGCTCAGTAAGAGACTTTAAAATATTTTCTTTAGGTCAGTTTTATTTTATTTGCTTGGTAAATTTTTCAACAAATGCTATCTAATAGTCCTTACTAATGATATCCACTAATGCCCAGGCCAGGACCCAAGTGTTCATTACTGGGCCTGGGAGGTTTTCCCCATGTTTGTCCAGGGGCCAATCTTGGTCAAAGTAAGTGAGTTGCTTTGGTCCTTTTATATTTTTTGTCATCATTTGATTTAGTGATTTGGTATTGGACAAACATGGAGGAGGGGATGAGTGACAAGATATTGAAACATTAACACAGTAACATGCTAGGCTGCCTGGTTTTCATTTCTTTTCCTTTTTTTAAAATGAAATTATTTAAAACTTTAATGTTTAGAAAAATGAGAAGGGTTATTTCAGTATTTGAGAAGCAACAAGCAGTTAATGTCAGTTTTCAAATACAAAAATATTCGAAATGCATGCAGAGTGGATTCTGCACTTATTTCCTGAGATGGTTTCCTTTTACAGCACTAAATAGCACTTCTCTATTGACAGTGTGGGGCCATATTTATCCAGTAGTAAGATGTAAAGTGCCTGGTGTTACTTGGGGCTAGATCAATAGACAGACCTGGCAGATAGTTGATATTATGCTTGTTATCTCCATAACATTGTTTCAAGATGTAAATTTCTTAAATGATACCAATAGACCACTGAGGACATTGCTTCTTATTGCACAGTCTTCCACTGGTCTGCACATTGCAACTTTAGGACCCTAGTTCTCAGTGAAGCCCTCCATTCGAATTTTTCAATTGAAATATTTTGCATATGATGGCTCAAGGGAATTGCCATCTTAACCTGCCACAGGCCATCAGGAGTTAGATATTGACATGTTTGTGCTTTTAATATGCAGGCAAACTGTGCTACTGAGATGGGTCCACATATATATAGGGATAGCCCAGTAAATTATCTATGGATCAATTTAGGTATAACAATTTTATGTAAAATTTTGTTCAAGTTACAGATTCAAGTATAGAAGGGAAATGTTATTTTAATAACTGACAGCAAGATTCAACTTAGGTAAGAAAATTATCTATTTTTTTTTCTTGCTCAACAAAACATTTTGATGGGCATTTTGGTTGTGAGAAGATAATCCTTAGAACACAGCCAGAAAAAAATGAAAACAAAATTTTCTATGTAAGACAGAAAAATGGAATTTTGATGGCTATGTGCACAGAGACTATAAATCTGAGAGTAGAGGATGGGGTTGAGTGGCATGGTGGCAGCAGAGGCCAACTAGTAAAAAAAAAAAAAAAAAAAGAACCCTACAGAAACTCTTACAGGGAGAAGTCAGAAGGAAAGGGAGCTGTCAGCACCAGGGAAGTAGACTGTGCATCTCCACAGTGGAAAGCATCTGCTGTACTAGCCACTGGGTCAGCTACCCATCCCCAGTGAAGCTCTGGTAAAATTCTGGGAATGCTGGGAAACAAGGCATGGATGAGTTGAGAGCTAAGCAGCACCAGGAATGATTACAGGAGGTGTCCACCCTTCATGATGACCTTGAGGTGCTGAGCGCCTAACCTGGAAAGAGTGGAGGGCTGAATGAACTTTATTTTATGTTTAAGGAAATGACAATATGGAATGAAAGAAGCCATCTCCCAGGTTCCTTTGGTGCTAACTTTCTGCCTCAGGTATGCTCAGGGATGATGTTCGGTAAAGGATCCTATGAGGCAGCAAGAGTGAGGCACGTGTGGTCAGTTTTCACAAATGGAGCTTCTGCTATGGTTTTTCCTTTCCTTTCCCCTTGAGGATCAGAATCTAGTCTGGAACCCCAGCTGGATTTTCTGGGGAGCCTGACTGTCTTCCAAAGTCATAGATAACCTTTTTTTCCTGCCCTCTCAGGTATACTTAAGTTTTCTCTTGTTGCCCATCCCCAAACATAGGCCACAGTACCTTCCAAAACAATATGCTTACATGTGGATTCATGTGGGTCAACCTCTGCTTCAAAATCTACTCATCTACAAAGTAAAACCCTAGCCTCTCAATAAAGTATAACACTATTCTTCTTCCTTGACACCAGACTTTCTTCCAGGTGACATTTATTCAATATTCTCCATGATTTTCTCACAAAATATTGCTTTTACTCCCAATGAGTACACTGGCCATATTTTGTTACAGATTTGGGGGGAGGCAGTGAATGAATTTGAACCAAAGAATGGGCCTAACTAGTCTATTGGCACTTAATCTTTGGATTTTACAAGGATGACTCCATTTTAGAATGTAAGCAAGAGTGGAGAGGCTAAATGCCCTTCTGCTATAATGAGACTGATGACTACCTTAAATGCCATCCTATAGCCTTCATCCAGTAGCTGGTAGAAGCAGACATACACAGCTAAGCACTGAGCCAAACTCCTAGAATCTAGTTGTAGACAGGGAGGAGGGAGAAACCCACAGAAATAGCTGACCTGAACAAGGGGGAGCATATGGACCCTAGTTGTAAAACTGGGGAACCAGCATTGGACCAAACCAAGCCTTCTAAATGTGGGTGTCAGTTAGGAGGCCTGGGCAGTCTATGGGACCTCTAACAGTGGAACCACTATTTATCCTTAGTGCACAGATGGACTTTTGGAGCCTGTTCCCCATGGAGGGATACTCTCTCAGCCTAGATACATGGGGAGGGTCTAGGTCCTCCCCCAAATGATATGACAGACTTTGATGATTCTACATGGAAGGCCTTACCCTTCCTGTTGACTGTATGGTGGATGGGGAGTTGAGGGGGGTGTCAGTGTGGGCCATGGGAAGGTGGGAGGGAGAGGGAACTGGAATTGATATGTAAAATAAGATTGTTTCTAAAGAGAAAAAGGAAAAAAAGAGAACGTTGAACAGAAGGGTTCAGTCATTGGGAATGAAGAAGGGAAATAAAAGAAGATAATGGGGGTAAATATGATGTAAAAACATTATATGAAAATACCTTATTTGAAATTGCCAAAGAATAGACCAAAACATATCAATAAAGATATGAAGAAAATCAGAACATCAGTTTAAGCTATTTACAAAACAGAACATGTTATTTGCATTGAACAACTAATTTAGATCATGAAATAAGAAGAGAACAAAATGATGAACTTACTTATAAATCTTTTTTTCCTTACTCAAAGTCATCATTAAAGTATTGTGATCGTGAAAATCCGACTTCCCATGGCAAACAGTTAAGTTGTACACTACACCCTTCTCAATAACAGCATGTACTCTCTTGTAAGAACTTCAGATTTTAGCTGGTAATGTATACTGTAATACCCCAAACAACCAAGAAACACCAATTTCCTACCACCTTGAATTAAGAATATACATGTTGCCAATACTGTTTATTTTTCAGCATTCTGATTCTGAAAACTGTAGTATAATAAACATGTAAATTACAAAACAACAAAAATAATCACTACAAAGATGGAAACAATCTCTCCTTTCATGCAATTTTTCTAGCCAGAAGACCAGGTATCATTTAACAAACACTCTGAATGTCCTTTTAGATGCAATCCAATTTGTAGTGTCATTAAAAACTGAGAAACAAGTTGCTCTTTTGTCCTTAGAAATGAATATATAGTGTAGTATTCAAGACTAATGGGCTTAGGACATCACCAAATAGTCACCCTCCATATTCTCCCATTTTCCTCTATGTTGCTTTCTATCTAATGCACAGTGGTGCATTAATGACACTGATTCTGGAAACCATGCTTAAAATCTTGGTTATGGAGCTTTGAACATATCGATTATGGATAACTGTTAAAGAAATCTAAGTATAGATGCCAAATTTATGGCCAAATTTTAGGAGCTGGGAGGATTTAGATAGAGCAGGGTGCAGAGAGACTCCTAACAGGTGGCAGAGACCCTCTTGTCTGTTTCCATTTATTCAGCTCCCTGTTTCCCCTGTAAAATAACTGACCAATGCCCACAACACATTCGATGTTCCCAGCTAGCTAATGACTCTCAACTGTGCACATCTGTTCCCACTAGAGGGAAGTCCCAGGAGAGAGTCCCAAACAAGTTTATGCCAGTTGTACTTATTATTATAATTATGTAATTTAATTAGCTATTATGTAAGCTGATGAAATATGAGAGTAAAAAGGAAGAGAGCTGTTTCAGGAGCACTTTCTTTGGAGACAAGATAAATCTTGTGTTATCTAAAATTACCAAGGATTTTCTCTGAGGATGGCATTAGGTATGGCTGAACTTGCAAAGGCTTTTTGTTTTTGTTTTTTTCTATATCCATCACAGTTGATACTACTTGAGCTCTTACATTTTCCTATCCACATGTCCTTTATTCCATTTCATGTCAGTAACATTCAGTTATCATCTTCTAAGGGCTGCCCAGTGCCAGGCACACTGTAAAGTGATTTGCTTGTATTATTTCATTTGATATACATGACAATAACTATCAAGTTTTGAAAAATTACATTATGTGCTTGGCACTATGCTGAGCACATTAAATCCTCATAATATACCTATTTTATGCAAAAATCTAAAAGGATAGAAGGATTGAGAACTTGGTGTACACTCACAACTAGGAAGCAAAACTCCTGAGTTTGGAACCCAGCATTACTTCATTCTGAAGTCTTATCCTCTATTATTAAATGTGCCGCCTCCATGCACTAATTCTTATGGACTGTCCATAGGAACTTTGTAGTCTCTGCACAGAGTTCAATGTATGCTTTATTACAGGTGTTCTTTCCTGTCATGTGGGTGAATAATGCACGGTTAGATGAATGCTACTCCCCTCACCCATTTCTTCAATAAAACAATGCCAGTTTGCTAGAAAATGAAAGACATAGGCAACTTTTCCCAGTTATAGATATCAGTGATCCTTAATGACAATTAGCCTTTATTTACTACCATTGATTGAACTATTATTTTCATCAAAGATAGATGAGTTGTTGGGTGGTGGGATCACAGTAATAATTTACAATTGTAGGCTGGTAGATTTTTTTCTCCTTGACTTCCAGCCATTATCCTTTCTTCCTTTTAGTGAGATCATGTTTGGGAGAAATTATTTTCTCCCCACTCCCATTCTCTGTTTTTGAGTGAAGTTAACCCAGGGTGGGCCTGCCTTCCAAACCCAGCTAATGAGAGCCATGCATTCTTTTGCTATAGAGAATGGATCAGGAACAAACAAGAAATAAACAAAGGACACAAGCCAGGCCAAGGAAACTGATTCCTGGAAGTTTCTCTTCCCACAGTAAAAGAGCAGCTTCCATGCCCCCAAGGATGTGAGGTTGACGTGATACAATCCTGGCACTGCCAATTTGCTGCCAGGAAAAAAAATTCTAAGTCAAAACAAAGTTAACCTAGTAGTGAACAGAGTTTAGGGATGGAAAGAGAAGTCCTGTCAATACCCTTTGGCAATTGGCTGTAATGCTCAGAGTCCTATCTAATCGTGAAATTTTCATTTATGTAGTTCAGCAGATTTACTCTTCTGCCTAACCAGTTTGAATTAGGCTTCTGTCATTTGGACAAAATCTCATCTATAGGTCTAGATAGGATTTCATATGTTACCTAATACAAACTGAATACTGATCTAGAATGGTAGCTTGTAAATATGTAGAGAAGCTAAAGAACAAGCAGAACAAAGTTGTACATATCAGCTTCTATTTCATAGTGTCAGCTGAGGTTTTGGCTTCATTGCTTCAGAGTTTTAGTTTGTCCTTTAATTTAAAAGAAGATTTACTAATCTGCCAAATAAAGGGACTTGATTAAAAGAGAAGATTCATAATATTTTAGGATCTGTATTCCTTAGGAGTCTTCAGATAAAGTCAGCATTCAGGAGCAATGCCCCCCATGATGTTTTTTAAATGAATTTTAAAAGTCAAGACTTCTTCAAGCAACATTTTCTCCCCTTTCTCTTGCAAAACACACACTATTGTACACACAGGAAGAGAAATCCATTCAGGTACAATCTAACTTGCAATCAAGAACTGTTCAAATAGGACCTTTATCATCAACACAGCATGTCCAAAAATGTCTTTGTAAAATAAATCAAATTATATGAGTTAATTGATTCCAGGCAGCATCAGCAACTGCAGGTGGAGATGGAATAACAGGATGTTTATTAATGAAGAACTATTAATCAAAATTGACAATACCAATCCCTGTTTGTTGTATTTGAAAGATTCCTGCCGTGGTTATAGATATATTTGTTGAAATTTTAAGCATAATTTTGAAAAGAGGGAAAAAAAGAGGCTCTACTAACACATGGGAATTTTAGCTGAGGATTTGGGCCACTGATATTGTAACAGTGAAAAGATACTCCTAAATACAATTTGACAAGCAATGCCAAAGATGCCAGTGGTAATTAATTAGCACTTAATTGAGACCACAGAACAACAGGACATAGGAATCAGTACTCAGTGCCATTTTCCCCTCAGGCTCCAACTCATGAGGGTCAGCGAGCTGAAGGTCAGTAAGTAGATTGGAAGAACACATTGACACCGGACATTTCATGATGGATCTCCCTCACCCTTTCTTTGCTGCTGCCCCTGGCTATCACTGACAAGAAAAGGACTGTGATTGTCTGAGGGGAATTTATTGCTCAGGCACATCTAAACTGATGTAGATGCTGTCCTGATATCCTGGACTAGTTGGGATACTCTAGGAAGATTCAAGCTTAGATGTTTCAAAGCATAAGGGGCAGTTGATATAAAAGCATGTGGATTTGGAATGGAGAATTCTCTAAAATTTCTGCATTTGTATGGTCATATTTAAGTTTTTATAAAAGTAAATTCTTATAGAAATTTCTCATAACAAATTTTTATAGGCTTTCTAGTAAAAAGAATTGATACATATAAATTCGTTAAAACTATTTTCTTTCTGAAAAGTAGGTCATAGATATTATAATAGTAGTTTGGACTTAAATACTTTAAAGGCATCTCTGCATTCAATCTTAAATATTCTCTTTGCTTCCCAAGCCTGCCTTCCTCAAAGCAGAGGTCTACCCTCTGTTTTCATATGTAGGTGACAACACATTTAGAATGGGGAAAATCTCTTGTTCATCAGCTGAGCAAATGAAGACAAAGAAATAAATTCTAATCTCAGAGCAAATTAACAGACATTTTCTGACCAGAAGTTTATAAGTAGCTTGTCTGGCAAGCAGAGAATTGGTTTGTTAAAATTGTCTGTCTGTCTGTCTGATCTTCTAAATATTTCAGCTGTTTTAATTTTTTCTTTTCTTTCTTCCTTCTTTTTTTTTTTTTTTTTTTTTTTTTTTTTGCTTAGTGTTGAAGTCAGCAATGAAAGGCTCAGCTTGCTGACTTAACTGGGAATTGGAGTCTCCATTCCTGAGTACCCAGCCCTCCATCCACGAGGATTATATTACTTTGAAGGGCCTTCACTCTCCAAAATAGGCTCAGATAAACGACAAATGCTACATATACATCTGGAAAAAGACTCTTCAGGGATCTGCTTTATTTGGTCACACACATGCTTGCAGTCAAAGCAAATCAGATACCTAACCTCTCTGCATTCCTAGAAAGTGCTTCATTCTGATTCTTTAGCTGTCCTTGAATGCGTGGTTCAGACAATAATGTTCGCTGTGAAGGAGCCACAATGGTGACCAAAAGATAAGAACCGCCCTTTCCCTGGTCCTAACGCATTTCCTGCCCTCTCTCATTTGCTGAGTTAAGTCGGTTCCCACGAGTCAACAGTCACCATTAACTCCTTTACAAGTAGAGGACAGCCAGACAAATGCTTTCTTTGGTACCCTTGTTGCATTCCCTGAGTAGTCAGTGGCTCCCAGCCTGCCCTTCTGTTAGGAAGAACAGTTGAGCTTGTGGAAGGTGACAAGGAGATGTACCACTTGGTGAGCTCAGAATCAGAAGAAAAAAGAAATAAAAGTAGGTGAGGGAGAGCTTGTCCTCACTGCTTTGATATTAATTTAGCAAGAAAACAATGTCTTTCACTGTCTGTCATTCCTCATTTCTTTGTAACCCACTGTTGTTTGAGATAAAGTCATTTTCAAACTAAGATATTTGTAATTTCATGAGAATTATTTCCCTTTCTTTCATTCTAGGTTAAGCTCATGACTTTCTCTGAATTTTAACGGTGACCACCCTCTATTGTTAATCGCTGATCTTCCTTAGCCCACAGTTTAAATGATCATCGTCCTTTGCTTGGTGAAAGTTATGAAGAGAAGCTGTGAGCTATCTACTATACATATTGATAGTACATATCTATTGTCTAACAACCCTTTTAGTAAGCATGTCTGAATAAGCTATAAATCTAAGTTCCACATTGATATTTAAAATTGACTTACTTACTTGATTTACACGCCTACATTATTAAGTAAAACAATTATATTTAAAATGCATTCAAAATACAAACAATATATTTAAAGCAGAAAAGAAAACAAAAGTGAAGATAAAACAGTAGGTAAAGGATACAAGTGGTTGTTATGAAGATCTGTGCGCTTGCTAAATGTCAGTCAGGTTTGGTTCAAGACTTTCTTGCTTTTTGAATTTTATTACTCATGGGTAGGTGTTCAGTGATTGGCATTACTGTTAATTTTAAGAACATTCAGGCTTTCCATGCATTATCAGCAATATCTACCCAGAGGTATCATGTCTCAGAATTCCTTATTTTGTTCCCTTTTGCAAGATACCTTGGTACCTTGTTCCCATTCTATACACAACAATTTCTCCTTATCTATGTGTCAGTTACCAAGATTCCCAGTGGATGCTTGGTGTTGCAGATAGTGCTACATTCTGTCTCTATGACATGTTTTGAAATATTCAGCCTAGTACACTAGGAGCTACAGAAGTTATCTATCCTGTCATGTCTATGTACTGGTGCCTCCTTTGTATCAGTATTCTTGGACTGTATGGCAATTCCTAAGAGTGAGAGCTACTGAAATGCAGCAAAGGCTGCAACAGTAGATCTGGTCCTAAGATAGTTACTAAGTAACTAACAAGCAGGTAGTGTATATGTTGTGGGTACACTAGCAAATACTCATATTCTGGACAGGAAAGAGAGGAATTTCTGCTGTCTGGAGTAGCATACAACTTAAAATTTATACATTATTTATGGAATTTTCCATCAGTTTTTTTTAACTTAATATGCTTTTGGGCTGTTGTTGACTGGGAATAATTGAAGATTTGGAAAACAAGTTTATGGATGGGGGCCTACAGTAATTCAGTTATTCATGTATCAGAGCCACACCCTTGTAATGATTTAATGATTTTTGCATGGAAGTTACCATAAGGAGGGAGTTAGTTTTGCACTGAAGTTATATCTGAGGGTTTTTCATCATTTAGTTAGGCCTGCATTCCAAGTACTGGACCTACTCCAGTTTTGTTTTGTTTTGATGATGATCTATTCAATAATATATTTTCTCTGGATACTAGAGTATGGTTGCATAAGTAGAAGATAATTAGTTGCTTTATGTGGTGGTAAAGTGAGATAATGTGTTTTTAAACACTTAGTGAAGTGTGGTATACATGATTAATATATATTTGTGTCTATTCATGTTAAATGTTCATAAAGAGTAATATGCTTTGGCCTACATTCACTTCATACCCAACATGGAATATCTAATGTACCTTTACAGCTATTCCTAGGCAAGGCCATGCAGTTGGAGCAGAGGAAGATGTTTACACACTGGGCAGGTTTCTTAACTAGCTCCCCTATTAAAAGAGGTGGAACTTGAGTCAGGTCAGAACTTCCAAAGAAGTCAAAGTCTTGGGTAGGCAGAAAGCATACAGAGAGCTCTAGATGGGAAGGGGACTGTGTGAATATCTTAGAGCTAGGGTAAATAAGGCAGGATGATGACCAAATTTATTCACCTAGTGGTTCTTGTATAGAATTCACAGAGTGCCAACAAGAGCTATGACAATCAAATCTAACTATTTTGTAGAAAAGGGGAAGAAATGAAAATGTACAAACCTTAACAGTATTTGATGGTCTAGAATAGTGAGTCTATTTCCATTTTCTTCCCACAGCTGTAGTGACCTTGGTTAGGGGCCCTGTGACATTGCTTGATGACATGGGAAAATCCTAAGTCTGCTCATCTTTGACATCAAGATTAGACAGCTTCCGTTCTGCTGGGGAAAACCTAGACACCATTTCTGACCAGCAATGAGAATGAAGGTCAGTTGTTGTTCCCATGATGGCTTCACCTCTGCTTGCCTGTTTTGGATGTCTCTCAACTCCCAGATGTCTGCAAAATGAACTTTAAAGAGGCTGTCTCCTCCTCCTCCCTCCTCCGGCCAAGGTGTTGATTGGACCAAAATTCCTCAGAGCCAACGAAAGCCAACTTCTCCCCAAACCTATTCAGACAAAAATCTTTCCATATGCACCCATGATGCCATGCTACTAATTTCTAATCTTAAACACAACAGTTATTTATTTTTTTAAATAGATACCACAATTTGGTGTACTGAGGCATAAAATATGAATGCAAAATATAACAGATTAGCATTCAGTTAAGTAAGGCAATGGGAACTTTTTAATTTAGGACAGGAAGTCTCATCTGCATTGTGAAGTTCACTTCTACTGTGCTGCTGTTTCTTGGTGAGTTTCATGATGACGCCAGCTGCTCTCTGGTGGTTTTGACTACTCATTTTCAGAAGACACTCCTCGTTCTGTTTTGCAGTGTTATCTTCCTGGAGAGTCAGGATAGCCAGTTTGAAATGGTGAAGACAAAGAACTGTTGCATACGTGTTCCTAAGCACAGTGGATACTCTTTCATAATTCATCACATGTGTACAGTGAAGGGCATGTATCTATTGACAATCCCTTCAAAGCCCCCAGTTCTGGAGACCATATGGAACTACAGAGGGAGGGTCTTGTACCAAAACATGCTGCACACCTTGGCTGCACTATGATAATTGTTTTGTAAACTTCTACTTTGGGTACAATCCCAACCATGTTGCTCACAATACGGCATGGCCTTTGCCTTCTTTGGACATCTCTCATTACCACTGAACTGCATCCCCCAGTTACTGTCTACCCTCTTCTTCTGGAACTCAATTGTTAACTGAATGTTTCTTCTTGGTCACCCCCAATGTTCAGAACACTTAGCCACTGTTTGTTCCCTCTTGTTATCACAAAAGTTCTTAGCCAGGAAAGCTTCTCTGGCTAAATTCAATAATAGTCAAAACAGTGTAAGATACACACTGTTCATTTTGGTTTAAAGTCATCTCTAATTCATTATTTTGGTGGGTTTTTAATTAACATCTGTAATAGCCATGCTGTGCTGTGCTCTGTCTTAGTTTGTGACTTTATTGAGTGAACAAATTCACTTTGAGACTGCCTTTGGGATACTATGAAAATTTGTTATTCATACATCTCACCAACATTTATTGATAGCCTACTGTGCTACAGGTGTTGTATCATGTTCAAGCTTTGAAGGGATAGACAATACGCATTTACATCATAGATGTCAAGGAAGACAACAGAGTAATTCCAAGCAAAGTAGGCATAATATCCAATGATGAAAAGCTTGGGAAATAAAGTAGGGTGCATCAGCAACAGAGTGAAGGAAAGTGTGGTTGGGTAGTGATAGTTTCTCTGTCCTTTCAACTCGATGAAAGTCTGTTAAATTCAGTGTCAAGCAGAGCTGACCCAGGAAATAATGAGCAGGGAACAATAAGCAGGGTATGGTTGACATCTACTTCCTGTATTGCTTAAGAATTTCCTAAAAGCCTTCTTGTGAATGAATGACCTAGGTTAGGGTAATTCATTTCCATTTTCTGAATGTTAGCATCTAAAAGCTCTCCTTGCTCTCCTGCTTTCTTCTTGGTTAGGCTGTAGTTTATTGGGACGACAATAACAAATAGTCCTTTTCTAAAGTGTTTTAGGTGTGTAAGCGGCAGTGCTTCTAGAATCTAAGCATCCATTCCCCTGCTCCCCCTTTTCTCCACTCACACACATGCACATGTCCACTTCAGGTTTTTACTCGCACACCAAGGGGGAAAGGAGTATAGGTTTAAGTCTGTGTAACCAAGACCATATCTCTGTGGCTTAGACTCCACTTCCCCATGCTGGGATTCCACAAATAAATAATAAAAAAATAATGATTTTTAAAGCATTTGGAAATGCTGAGTTGAAAGGTGGGGTGTAAGTGCAATATCTTATTGTGAGAGTGATATCTCTCGCATTATGAGCTCCTAATGGAGGTGCAGTAATGGAGAAGGAGGCACTTAGGCCTGGAGACCTGGTCCCTGAAGGCGGGTGGGGCGCAGGCAGGCCCTGTGGTAAATGCTTACTGTATGAGGAGAACTTCCTTCCAATCTAGCAGGTGTGAGAAGGGTCATACTGCTGCTTATTCCCCCAAACTTTGGAAGTTTCTTACTGATGGAGGATATAACTGAAAACCATACTGGATAAACACTGACGATTTAGAAATATAAATTTAGGTTTGAATTCTGGGCTCACACACGAAGTAGCATAGAGCACATCAGGAACCTGGAGAAGCACGTCCCCTTGTGTGCGGTGTTGGTTGACGTAGGTGGTCTAACTATCAATTTCTCAGACTGCAGCTGCAAGTAGGCTAGGGCAGTACAATGTCACTTAGTTAAAATGAAGCTTCCAAGTCTGGCTCTGAGTGACTAACTGTCCTTACCTGAACATACATAGAGACAGTAGGAACATTCAGGCATAGAATCGAGACCATGAGATTACCAGGAAGCTAGAAAAAGGTCATTCAGCCACGGAGAGTGGCCACAGAAGAAAGGCTGCCTGTGGTGTTTGTCATGGCAGGCCTCTGGCAAATAGTCTCTTTGGACTTTGGATTCACACGGAACCCAAGAGTACACTGAAGAATATAATAAATACTTTTCACTCTGTATGATCTGAGTGCTTTCTCAAATAATTTCAAACCTTAATTATAAAGTGAATATAACCTGTATCAAATTATGAATATGTTAACATATTGAATGGGGACAGGAAAAATAAGCACCAGACCCAGGCTACATAAGCACTTGAAGGTAGAGTAAAAAAATCTGGTTTCCTTGACCACATTGTCATAATATGCATACATAACAGTTTATTGAATCCAGGCTGTGTAGACAACCAGAAGAACTCTGGCTCCATACTGTCACAATGCATGCCCACAACAAAGACTCAGGGAGAACAGCCCCTTTCATTCGATCTCTCCAAGTATTACCAACACGAGAGCTGAAAACCTTACGTCTGTCTGAAGTTTATCTATGTATCCATGCATAAGTTATTAACTGGGCTCCCTGGGCTCTGCTGATGAAAATATTAATATATTCAAATCTCATTCCAGCTACTACAAAACACGGCACATCAGATAAATGCATTAATATCGTCCTTAGACAAAAGACTCCAGGATCATTTTTAAACTTTTCTCTTGTTTCTTGGACTCCTGCTGAAACATGGGTGATATATAGCCTAATAAGGCAAAGTGGCTATCAGGTGCTGAAGTATTGGGTTGACTGTATCTATAAAACTCTGTTTATTGTACTTGAAATCCAACACTCTCTCGTGTGAATTATGTGCCGAGTACGGCACACAGCATCCAAGACAGAAATGTTTTCTTTTGAGTTTCTCAGACATTTTACCTGGTGGCAATGAGTTGGACTGCATCCAGATGTCACCCTGTGGCAGACACCATGACCTCTGTCCTGGAAACAGCCTCACCTGCATGAGCTAGCTGCTTCTTCAGGCACAGTGAAGCCTCCACAGAGTTGGGAGGTAGATCTTTGCTGAGACCTCAGCAAGCCAAGTGGTATGGCTGGAAGAGTTCAGGCAGTGATGGAGGACTAATACTTGGGATTTAGCCCTTGAGATTGCCACTCAGCATTTTTGGAGGCAACGTGTATATTTATAATGACCAGCCTCTACCCTGTCCAGCTTTGCCTTTTTGCTATTGGCTGCATTTAAGGCCCTTTTTTTTTTTTTAATCAATGACAAGCTAAGTGGGTGGTCTTCTACCTCCTTCTAGCTGTAGGAAGAAAATAGTGACATAATTTTTCACAGCCTGAAATAATTGTGGAAGTACAGATACTGGTTAGGCTTGCTATGAATTATTAGTGGAAAAGTGGGTCTCAGAAGTACGTTACATGTGAAATATTTTTCGTCACTTGAACATGTGCCGTCCAGAGCTGGCCCTGTTCTAGCCGTCACAGGGAACAAACATTTCACATTCCCAGATGCTCCCAATTTGGTGCGGTTTGGAGTGTAATTTAGATCAAACGTCTCCATGTAAATGAGTCAGGGTTTCTTAATTAGGTGCTTCTAAAGCAAAACCTTGGACCACATCAGTAGGTGTGGGTGTGGTGCCCACAATACTGGAATCTTTCCTGTATCATTCGAATAGAGCCCCCCTCCTGCTTTGGTTGTTTTTTCAGGCAAAGTAATAAATCTGCAGATGGCATAGACAGAGAGACGCTGCTTCAGAAGAGCTGTCTGAAAACACCGCTTCTTTGGCAAATGCCTTAAAGTAGGTCATTCTGCTGTGATTTAGCTTTTTCTTTAGATTTGATTGCCAGCTTTTTGTTCCCATTACAAGTAGGGTGCATTCCAGTCCACAGACTTGTTCTTACTTTTCCAACTGGTATTTGTTTACTAGCATTTTCAGATCTTCATAGAAAATGGCCAATATCCTGTCACAGGGCTAATCATGTACTTGACCACAAAGCGAAATGGATCCTGGTGATAATCTGGGGATGCTGAAATATTAAATGCCTTAAACACCCAGTCTTCCCACAGCAAAACTGCCTTGATTTATATAGATAGGTTTGTTGAAATAATTGCCCCATCTTTTATACGTGTGAAAAGAAGAGGTGACAGGATGTAAATGGAAAACTTTTACAGGCCATAGAGTTGTTTGGATAGATATTCAGGTTATTCGCTTTTGCACTTGTCATTGTTTGTGTTTTTTATAGGGGGAAAAATGACTGGGTCCCATTTCCCTATCAAGGCTTTGGGATTTACATGCAGAACTCCCTGTGGCATTAATGAGTTACCTGCATAAATTCCCTGGCAATCGATGGCCACATAGACCTTGTTTGGTTCTATTAATTATTCTTCACAGAACCTTGACACTGACATTAAATGAGGCCTTAAAAAATCTTGATGAAGGTCTTAAGGTATCTTTTACTGTTTAGATATTAGCATTGCAAAAACTATGTCTAAAGCATTATTCATTTTGTGGTACCATGGGGAAGGAGAAGGTGGAGATGAGGTGGCAAGAGCATAAGACATACAGAGTGAATGTTCTGGCTTTAACTCTTCATTGCCCAAAGTCTAGTTTTGCTAGAACCAAATTATGGCGCTCAAATTGTAATAATGAGGCAAATAACAGTTAAACTCAAACTAAATAAATGGAATATGTTGTTTTCTCCAGATTGGTGTTGAATATGGTGTCTTCTCCAAGGCCAAGTTTTGTCTTGGCAAATTGTTGATGTTTTCAGGTGAATTCCAAACTGTCAATTAAAAAGACACAAAGTGACTGTTGGAAAGGAGGTACATTTTATATTATTGGCTAGGTATGTTGTAAGAGTGGCTTTTAAGCGTCTTCTTAAGGGACAGCTTAAGAAAATGGTTTAGCATACTGTTTTCATTCATTTCTAGTAACTTTCTTTCACTTAGATGGGGCATAGAAAGTTCTGATTAAGCAAATGTTCTGGTTAAAAACACTTATCATCATATGTGGATTAGCAGAAATCAAATAACACAATTAATACTAAAATTACAAGGACACATAATTAGCATCCTTTGATAATTCACAAGGAACTTTTGAATCTTCAAGCTCTCATTAAGAACTGGACTTATCGCTGTGCCAGAGGGCGGTTATTAGATAAATGGGTGACTATTAGAAGTTTCTGACTGGTGAGATGGCAGCTAATTGAAATTTGTTTGGATCCTTTTGGGCAGGAGTTATTTATTGGATAATGCTTATTGGATAACACTCTTCAGGTCTGGGTAATGCAGCTAATGTTGATTTTGCTGTGTATTTTCTCATTTTCCTATTTGCTACTTAGTGGTTCTTGCCATGCTTGATCCTAGGTTGCATTTAATTCCATCTTTCTTGACTGATTCTGAAGTGTCTTGGTGAATGCATTCACTTTTGTGGTTTGAAACATTTACTCTAAACCAGATACATCTCAATCTGTTTCCTTTTTTTTTTTTTTTTTTTTACCCAATGCCTTTCTTTACCTACTTACTACAACATTTTGTCAAATCACTTTACATCCCTATCCTTTATCAGTTATGCAGGATACTACAACTGTAGAAAAGATTCCTGCTCTCAACAAGGAAGGATCAGCTCTGTGTTGTAACAGGCAGAGTAGATCTTCTGTGGTTTCAAAAGGAGCCTGGGGGATGTATGCATGCTGGGCTGTTATTCACATCCAGTTCTACATTCTATAGAGGTCCCTTTAGTTATAGGTATTGTGATGCCTTTTAGTATAAAAGAGGAAATCAATGCTACAAGAAGATATGCTGTTCAGTGTGCCAGGGAAAGAGGAAACCCTGGATGAAAAGATCGGGTGTTCATGATGTGAATCCAGAACTTTCTCTGTTTGAGGCTCTGGATGCTATGCAATGTTAAGTGCTGGGGCTGGATTCTGCTTAGATTTTCAACCATGTCAAAAACCCATAACAAAAGTCACCCCTATGTTTGCTGAGGAGACTGGTTCTAAGGACTGGCTGGGATAACAAAATCCCTACATAAAGATCAAATTCTTTATTTAACTGAACATATCCCTATATACTTTAAATTATCTTTAGATTATTTATTACAAGGGATACAATGCCAGTAATGCATACATAATTGTTGTATAATTCAGAGAATAATGACAAGAAAAAGAATCTCCGTATGCTTATCATAAATAGGAAAAAAAATAGGTGGTGTAGTGAGTTGAATCTTCAGATGTGAGAACACAAGGTTTTCTATTCATGTCATTGAAGTTCACACACACACACACACACACACACACACACACACACACACACAGACACACACAGCTTAAAACAATGCTGAAGATGGTAAGAGCAGTTGCTAAGGAGTGAGTCAATGTGACTACACCCACTGAGGAAGCTGACAGACAGTCTTCAGTTGTTCTCTTAATCCATCAGAAAGTGGTTTTCCTGTCAACCTTTGTTCTCCCAGAATGTAGTCCCAACACATGGCTTCTTCTAAGCTGGGTAGTTCAAATCACTGCTGCTCAAATCCTACAAGTGCCTTCCCTTCTTTCTAAACTTCCAAGGAAGACTAAATCCTCTGCATTTCCAAAGGCCTCAAGTAATCTGTACTTGTCCTCCTGTGGGTCCTCCCTTTCTCTTGCTATCCTTCCTTCTCTACAGTCATACTGGCATCCTTGCCTTTGTCTCACCTCACATTGTTGCATAGTTTATCCTAATGCTGTAATGACCTTATCTTTACTTCTACGCACAGCACTTTCATTTTCCTTTTGTTGAAAATGTATTGTTTCCTCACATAATACATCCTGATTATGGTTTTTCCCTTCCTCTACTTTTCCCATCTCCTCTGCCCCCACCCCTCATCTGGAACCACTCCCTTCTTGTCTCTCATTAGAAACAAACAGGATTCAATGGGGGTAACAATAAAATAGCATATAATAAGATAAACAAAAATTTAATGCATTGGACTTATATAAAACAACAACAAAACAGAAGTCAAACAGCAAAGAGCACCAAGAGAATGCACAAGAAACAGAGACCTACTCATTTGCACACTCAGGGATCCCATAAAAATAGAGTAACAAAGAGAGCAGAGTAATCTATACACCAGTTAAAAATAAACAGATGAAATTATAAAAAAATAAAATAAAGAGCCCTGACATGACATTATGAGACAAGGAAGTGAGGTCATCTACTGCTGGGCATGCAGCCTACCCTTAAGAGTAGTTTGTTTCTCCAATGAGATTCCCTTGAAAGAAACTAAATTTTCATTTCCAAGTGGTTATCAATTGAAAATTGCTTCTGGTTTGGGGATGGAGATATGTGTCTACTTCTTTCAGCTCTTGACCCCAATTGGTACAGACCTGTGTAGGTTCTGTGCATGCCGTCTCAGTCTCCATGAGTTCATATGTGCAGCAATCATGGTGATTTTTAGGGCCTGTTTTCTTGGTGTCTTCCATCCCTTCTCGATTTTACATTCTTTCTGCCTCATCATCCAATGGGTTCCCTGATCCTTGGGAGGGGGTATTTGATGGAGACCTCCCTTTAAGTGCTGTATGGCAGTTTGAATAGGAATGACCCCTATAGATTCATTTGAATGTTTGACTCTCATTACCTCTCCAGCATCATCTCTGCCTGCATGCCACCATACTTCCTGCCATAATTATAATAGACTAAACCTATGAACTATAAGCCAGCTTCAATTAAAATGTTTTCCTTTATAAGAATTGCCATGGTCATAGTGTTTCTTAACAGCAATAAAACTCTAACCAAGACAGGCTGGATGTTCCAAAGTCTCTCACTCTCTGTGTAATATCTGGCTGTGGGTCTCTGGGTTTGTTTCCATCTGCTGCAGGAGGAAGCTTCTCTGATGGTGTCTGAACAAGGCACATGTCTATTAATATAGCAGAATATCATTAGGAATCATTTTGTTTCTACTTTTTTGCTTGCTTTAGAACAGTCAGTTGGTTTTACCTCAGGTTCCTGGGCCATCAAGTCAGGGCTCTGGTTCTTGGTCATCTAAGCAGTGTCAGGCATGGGTCCCATCTCATGGAGAGGGCCTTCAGTCAAACCAGATATTGGTTGGTTACTCCCACAAACTGTTTGCCACCATTGCCCTTGCATATCTTACCAGTGTAGGATTACCAGCGTAGATCAAAGGGTTTGTGGCTGGGTTGTTGTTTGGCCTTCTCCTTTGGCAAGATACAGTTCCCATACCACTCTTCATCCTCCCCATCTCATTTCATCCTGGCATTGCTTTCCTTATCCTATAGGTTAGCTTCAATACGTTGTGCTATCTGCGTTAGGTTTATCATAGGCTTCACAAAAGCAAGGGATATTTCTAGGCAGATGGGGAATTTTCAGAACTTCTTGTGGACAATAGTTGATGTTTAACACTAATTTCTAAATACTTCAGTTTTATTGGTGGACTCACATTGTATAGCCTATAGGCTCAGCACCTTGGCACAGCCTCAAGCTCTTCAGTTCTTCACATACCATTTAAAAAAGATCAGCAAAAACATACATTTCAGAGTATCTTAAGGAGCTCTCCACTTCCTGCTTATTTTTACAGCTAGTATCAGAAACAAAAGCTAGCCTAGATAATGATGGGTTTCCACCTTTGCTCCAGACTCTTTTGGACCTTCTGTTCCTCCATTTACTTCAAAGTAGCACTGAATTATTTGCGATAATTAAATCATAAATCAAACTTATTTAATTTCATAAGATTTATTTGTGCATAAGGATTTTGGCTGCATGCATGTATGTATGTATGTATGCAGGCATGCATGTGTGCCATGCACAACATCCCTGATTCCCAGAGAAGTCAGAAGAAGGTGCCAAATCCTTTGGAACTGGAATTACAGGTGGTTGTGAGCCACTATGCAGGTTCTGGGAACTGAACCTGGTCCTTTGCAAGAGCAGCAAATGTTCTTAACCACTGAGCCATTTCTTTAGCCCTAGAAACTATGTTCTTTTCTCACTTACTGCTCAAATACTTGTATTGTTTCCTCAAGAGGCATCAAATTCCAACTTTCCTGTGATCCCCACCCTCATCTCCAGTCACTTCCTGTATTGCAATACCCCTTCCATAGCACAGTGCTCTTGTCCACAGTTGAGTTTCCACAAGACTTCTTTATTTGAGTTGTCAGTTGTAGGTTCTACTTAGCAGTAAATTATCTTGTCTCTTTCCTTAAGCTCTTCACCTTATTAAATTGGTAGCTATGGACAAAGGGTATCCAACTTTATGTTTCTTTATTTTCTCAACTCTCTTGACTTGATGATGGCATGTTACATTCTTCTTGTATAAGTGTTTATTATGTTACCTTTAGGTAGCTGAATATTCTAAATGATTTAGTGTTTGAATGATATCATATATACATGCATACATATATATATATATGTATAAAAATGATAAGTGGGAGTTTTTTTTCAGCTTTAAGGCTAAAGCATATATGAAGATATATATATATATACATATATACATATATGTATATATATATATATATCTTCTTTCCTAGACTACAGCAGTTTGCAGTATGTCTAAATGGAGAGAACCATGTTGCTTCTAGGGATAAATTGATATTTCCTTTCAAGTATGTGCATTTCTTCTCAAATATCAGTGGCTTCTATTATTAAAAAGTCACAAAATATGCAGATATTACTCCAAAAACCACTTAGGAAATAACTAAAGAACATAATTGTCAATCCCACCAACAATTACAATCCTTAATAGTACATCCATGTTTTATCATAAAAGCCTTTTTAACAGCAATAAGCATGTTTGTCTTCAATAAGCTTTAAAAAAATGGCCTGTTTACTTATTGTTTCTCAGCAACTCTGGAATCCTTTCCCTTCCTTAACTGACCATGGCTTAAGTAAGCCTTGAGGATCTGTCTCCTCTACCCTGTCTTTTTTTTGCTCATTTTGAAAGCTCAATGATGCCAGCTCTTAGGCATCAGAACAGGCCTCTTGCAGGCTCTCCTCGATGGTGTAAGCAGTAAGTGAGGAATAGGAACACTGTCTTGGTCGGGTAGGTATCTCACTCATGAGACAGATTTAAGGATCAAATTCTTTCATTCCCATCCTCACTATTAAGTTATTGTGGAGGGGAGTTTAGATCACATTATTTATTTGGACTCTCCAAGTATTTGCTTCACTTATTTCCTAGGACAAATGAAGAGAGTTGGATATCTCTAGTTGTCATAATGCATTTTGAAGACAGAGTTCTCTTTGCCAGTCTCTCTTCTTTGCCTACAGAGAACCTCTTTTCTTTCCTGTAGAACTTGGTTTCTGAAAGTCTGGCCCCCAATCCAGCAGCAATTTCCCTTGGAAAGCTACTTATGCAGATTCCTAGGGCCCATGCTAGACTTTCTGAAACAGAATGTATGTTTTTTTAAATCAAATCCTGCAGTTGCTTACTTTATAACAGCAGACTTTAAAAATGCCCAATGACAGAAGTTCTGGCCACAGAAGCAGCAGGCACTGGTAGCCTCCTTCTTCCCATCTAGCATCTTGACCTGTTCTCTATCCTCAGCCATCTCAATCCTTCTCTCTACTGCAATCTTTCAAAACCTGCTTACTGAGTCTGGTGAATTAGTTACAGGGTACTACAGCTGAACCAATAGAGGGCACTCTTCTAGCCAATTAGTCATCACCATAAAGTCCATCTGATGGATTCTGGGCTTGAGAGGTAAGCTCCTTGGATAGGATGCAGGATGGCAGCCCTTACCACTTGTGGTCATTAAGGTTCCCGTGGTGCCTTTTGTGAAAGGAGAGATTGTTAACCTCGGTGTCCTGGCTGACTTCCAATCTGTGTAATTGCATACAGCCTACCTAAGTCAGCTCTGTAGTTTCAATTAGGTAAAGCATTGTTCACTTCTTGTATTAAACTGCTGTGCTGTGTGGCTGCAGACTGCTAATTAGCTTGTGTTTTCCAAGTGGCTGCATGATGAACAGAACGCCCCCCTCTGGTCATCCTCTTCCCTGTTCAGCATTCTCCAGTGCCCTATACAAGTGCATGCTTCTTTTCTTCTGACTACTTCCTGGGTTAACGTGCAATGGGATCAGAAATTACTAGATGTGACAATAACTATCGCTTTAGTTTCTTTTGGTAGCAATATGCTCCGAGTTTATCATCAGGTTGGGGAGGGATTAGGCAAGGGTTGGAGCACATGCTTCTTATTGCCTATAGGAAGAAGAGCAAAGGAAGAATAAATTCCCTTCAAGCTGAGGAGCAAGAGCCTGTGGGTAAACTGGAAGCCAAAGGGGCACTTTGTGTTCTTGGGAGAGAAAAGTTGCCTTGGAGAGGAAAATATTTTCTGTGATGCATAATTTTTGCTACAAAAATTTCCAAATGGAAACATGCAATTCACATTTGGGTAAGGTATCCCTTTGCATGCCTTTTCACTATGTCAACAAATCGATTATAATTTGATGCCCAAGAACACAATCACAAATTTTAAGCTGTCCTTTAGGGAAGTTTCTTTTATTATTTTTCAAATCTCAACACTATGGGAAACAAATGAAAATCAATGATGGAAATAAACAAATAAGTGAACAAAACTTGGGAAAGGAAGACATGGCAAGTTTGTGTGGGTGAGCAATGAAGGGTAGTACAAGAAAAGGTATTTAGCTAGTGCCAGGATACTAGCATGATTTGACTATCTCCACAGAGGTTCCTCTCTGCCTCAGTGTTTTATTTGTTTTAGTGACAATGGGGAAAAAGGAAAGGAGCAAGGGCTTACACAGTGTGATGCAGAGGCTGACTGAATGCCTGTTAAAGATCAACTAGGTTACAAATTTCAGTCAGAATAGGAGGTAATACAGTGCCTGAGAATGCAATTCTGGTATGGAAACATTCCCAGGCATGGGCAGGGAGGTCAGTACCACTGTTCAACAGGGTTCCTACATCCAAGATACTTTCTACTTTCCCTGGTAAAATTGTCTTCATTTAGCATTGATCAGACATGTTTACCAAATAAACATTATTCCAAATACATATTGTTTCATGAATAAATGGGCAGAGGGATAACATGGGCAATGGTGATTGACCTGGAAGAGTCCCTAGAGTGCAGGACAGGAGAAAGAATTTAAGGCTAATGGTGACACAGGGGAAAGATTGTTGGGAAAGCAGCTCAATCATAAAGAATGAAGGTAAGACTTAGGATAGGAGATGAAATACTAGAAGGGAGACTTGAGGATCTCTATACAAAGCTTGTGAGTTATGCTTCCGAATTCCTTTTGCACATGCTAGCAAGAGGGATCTGTGTCGAAATTATAGACCCCAAATATTGTTGAATTAAAGAGAAATAGTCTTAAAAATCCATTCTATCTATCTATCTATCTATCTATCTATCTATCTATCTATCTGTATCAATAACTATATCTGTATCTACCTACTTATTTTAGCTAGGGATAGAACCCAGGATCTTGCGTGCTAGTGAGTTATGTCTCCCAACCCCCAAATTCCAATCTCAAATTGGAGTTTACTATTTTGCATAGGGTTTCAAAGCCATTTTCCCGGTGACTTGACCCAAACCTTTGTCCCTAGAAGCTCTCAGTCACGTTAAGCCCATGAGGTTTTATTTGTAAAGTGCTTCAAAGTCAAGTGTGGGTCCAGCTTGCTACTGGCCACAGGCCAGCTCTTATTTATGGCTGAGATTTCCTCCAGCCCAGTGCTACACTCCAGTCATTCTCCAGCCTAGACTTTACAGCCCTGAGATCTGAAATCTCATACACAATCTGCACTTTCTTCTTACATGAAGGAAAAAAAAAAAAAAAAAAAAAAAAAGCAAAAAACAACGATGTGGAAATTTGCAGCTACCCCATCTTAACTATTCCTGGATGTCACCCTGCAGCTCTAATTTCTGCTTTCTCCTCTGCATTCTGGGTACTGCTGCCGGACTTGTCAGCGCCTTGTCACTGCTTCCTGTTGCGTGGGCTACCATTGGACTCTGTGTTCCTCACAATTATCCACAAACCCTACAAATCCTTCACAATTAAAACATATATATATATATATATATATATACATACATACATATATACATACATACATATATATATATATATATATTAATAGGTAGGAAAAGGAAACTACATTTTAAAATGTAGTTTGCCAAAGTGGGGGCTGTTTGTAAAGTCTCCCTGCCCTGTGAAGGGTCCTGTTGTTTTGTGTTTTCTAGTCCTGGGATAGTCTTTTGTTCTTGCTGTAACACGGACCAAAAATGTGTGGGAGCCAGTATGATTTAATGAAATAATATACAAATGTCAAGAATACTTTCATGTCTTGTGTACAGACCATAATAAATTACTTGGATGGAATGTTTTGCTTTTCTCTTCGGGCAACAACCCCATAGTTTACAGTGAGCTTCACTGATAAGAAGTGCCTAAGAAGTATATTAAAACTAACCCATTTTAATGTAGGATTAAATGACCGAGGATTTCACCCAGATTCAAAAGACAGAAGGAAGCCTGCAGAAGACATGAAGCATGCAGGAAGGAGGCAGTGAGCTATTAGGGTTGTCCTGGAATTCTTATCAGCAAAGGGAAGAAAAACAAATTCAGTAAGAATGAAAGCGAGTGAACTAGTTTCTCAGAATTAAAGGTGAACCAAAAGAAATTGGCAGCTGTCTGGATTTGCCAGCCAGGGAGGCCATGGTGTCAGATACACGTGACAGATCCAGAGACAAGGCAACACTCCCCAAACAGCTCTCTGGAAGGGCTTGCCAGGAAGCCAGATGCTGCTTCTGGAAGACTGTCTTTCGTGGTTGGGCATCTGGGTTCAGTGCTTTCCATTTAAAGGGGAGAAAGGTGGTGGCAAGTGGCAGCCCCGTCACTGCCCTTCCAAAAAGTGCTATTTCTAAGTGAGAGAAACACATACAGAGGCATCAGTGGATTTTTACATGGCACTTATTTTCAAAGACACAGTTGAAGGATGCTTTCCAGTATTAAGAGAAACGAGGGAGGAAGAACAGGAGGGCGTCATAGTTCTGTAAAGGCCCCTGTAACTATCAGGGGTTCTCATTATTTATGGTACACTAGGAGTTTTATTTGAATGACTAGGATGATACATGGTGTGCCATTAGGGGGATTGACTGAAGGGAAGTGCCTATCCAGGCTGTTTCTCCTGCATTTTTCTTATCATTTTGGTTGTGTGCCTAGCTAGCCTTTAATGGCTGAGCCATCTCGCCAGCCCTCCTGCATGTTTCTTATGTGTCACCCTCTTCTTCCCAGGAAACAGTTGAGTGTTGGTGTTGGCAGGAGACACACTGTGCTGTGGTAGACTGGAAATCAGGTGACTTGAAGTCTGGGTGATTTTTTTTCTCTCTCCTCTTTGAAATGAGCTGCCTGTGATCCACAGTGCAGACAAACCACATTTCCTTATCCACCAAAGGAGAGAGCAGGCTTTGTAATCACGTGTCTTCATTTTTTCATTCATGGCTTTGCTTTTATTCTTATTTTATTTCTCTCCCCTAAATCTCTCTTTTCTCCCTCCTTCAATCCCCCTTTTATTCTCTACTTTCTCCACTTGAAACTTAATATTTGAAGATAGTATGAAGCATTGGGGAATTGAAAAAAAGGACAAGGAAGTTGGGATTGATGTGCTAGGATCTGGGACTGATAAAAAGTTCTCTCATGAGTGAGAGACCTTGGGATACTCAGCCCTAAAAAGCATGTTGCCATCAAATCTCTGCGGAAGAGGAGATAAAACAAGTATAAGAGCCAGAAGGGATAGAGGACACCATGGAAACATGGCCTTCTAGACACAATAGGGCTGGCACTGAGGCAGCATGGACAGGGTCTGCTTGAGTTTGCACCAGATGGTAAAAGAAGTGGGCACATAATGCCTTCATCTCTAATACAGAAGCTATCTCCAATTGATAACCACTTGTAAAGGAAAAATAAGTTTTCTTCAAAGGAGTCTAAGTGGGGAAACAAGCCACTCTTAAGGGTAGGCCCCAGTTCAGCAACAGACACAAAGGGAACTGAAAGATATCTGTGGACATTATTTGTCTCATCATGCTGAGAGTCGGAGTTTTTTTTCCCTACCTCATAGGTCCTTTGTGTATGTATTACAACCTGTAGTTTGGGGTTTCCATGGGATTCATGTGAGTGTGAATATGTGTGTCTTTTCATCTATCTGTGTTTCTTGTGTTTTCTCTTTGGCTGCTTTTCATGTTTGGTTATTTTTTCATGTTCCATTTTGTTTTGCATTTATGTTATCTTATTTTGTTATTATTCCTTAGACGCCTGTTTATATTCTAAAAGAGAAAAGGTGTGGATATAGATGGGAGGGGAAGTAGGGAGGAACTGGAGGTTGTAGAGGGGAAAGAAACTATAATCACAATATGTTGTATGAAAAAAATTATTTTCAATAAAAGAAAAAAGTTCTCTCAGTAGGGAGTTAAAGGAAGATGTAAACTTAGTTCTTATGTTCCAAGACCTATTTCTAATTCCAGATAATACTAGATTTAAAAAAAATCACAAATAAATATGACCTTATGATGTAGTATTAAAATTGCTCCAGTCTGGGGTAGGGGGGTCATAGTGTCTCTAATGCGGCTGCAGCCTGTTAGCCCTGTGAATGTTCCTTTCTCACTCTTGATATGTGAGGATTAATAAGGAGTGTTAATATTGTCTCTTCTGTGGTCAGAAGAGAGATGTTCTTCCTCATGGCAATGATGGCAGGGATCAAATGAGGCTAAACACTTGAGAAGAACAGCAATTTACTTAAAATGGGGTATTTCCTAGTCCTAGTCTGAGCTATGTCAGATTTCTAACATTTCAGGCCTAAGAAGCTGATCTCACCTAGATCCACTTACTAGCTTATAGGTGATTATCATTTTCAGTGAAGTCCGAGAATTCCATTGATTCCACAAAATTGTGGGGGCACTGTACTTATCTTTGCTAATAGTACTATCAGGAACTCAAGCAGCTACATTCCTTACCCCTGTGGCCAACCCATTCATGGCAGAGAAGGTCAATTTTTGTTTTCAATTTCTATTTACCAATATTTCTAAGAGCCCAAACTACAGAATAGCCAAGTTTCCTCCTCCTTACTCAATGCTATGTTTATTTATTGAACATTTTTTTAAATGCTAGGTGAAGATAAGAATATTAGCTGTTCATGGCTAGAAATCTACCCATTGACCTATTATCATTAGAACTTTCCATTTTATTTATTTATTCATACTAAGATTTTGTGCATACTTTTTGGTTAAGCACTTTCTGGGCCTCTTTTGAGAGATTAGTGGTCTTAAGCACAAAATATAATACCCCTCCTTCTGCCACATTTTCTTTCTGTAAATATGCTTGTTCTCCACGTGCTTTTTTTATGGCACTGTTTCATGTGATTTCCACCGTTAGAAGTTTCTAGGGTTTTGTTTTCAACTCATCCCTTGGGGTTATTTGTGACCTTATACCATTGCCTTCTTTAAAGTGATGGTTTCTAGCTTATATAAAGATATATTGGCTCTACTTTACTACATTAAGCTACTGGAATATAGATGGTGACCTACTCACATTATGAACTAATGTCAGGCCCTTTTGTGCATTCACTTTGCTCCCTTTCCTGCATGAGCTACAAGCATTGCCTCACAGCTAGTTCCAAGCCTGGGAACCCTCTTAGAAACCTCATCTTACCTCCTCATTTGCTTAGAGAACAAGTGCTATGGGCTGTGCTTTCCCAGGAGTGCTTGGGGCTGACCTGCCCCATTCTCCTAGCTTTATCCTGCCATAGTCATCTAACTCCTCTTAGACTTTGGTTTTGTTTCACTTCTTCTCTGTTTAGTCCTTCCTATGCAATCCTCTTGCTTTACTTCCACAGTGGGAGCCCTTCCATAACTGTCCTGAAATTCAAACTCCTTTATAATATCAGGATTTTCCTAGCAATTTATTCTATCTGAAATATTCTGAATTCCTATTTTTTATTTCTATTTACAATCCATAACTTTCTTTATTCTGAAGGACATATTTTTCCACACACTCTATGCCTGGGTACACAGGGCAGTTTGCCATTTATGTTCACAAGTTCTATATTGGAGGAATCAAGTAGCTGTTTAATTTTATTTTTTACATTTGTACTGAACATAGGCAGAACAGCCTTCTTGTCATTATTTCCTAAGTGGTAGCAAATAGCAATTATTTCCATATTATTACATTGTATTAGGTGTTATGAAAAATCCTGACATGATTTAAATTTAAATATAGAAAAGATACCATAGGTTATATACAAATACTCTCTCTCTCTCTCTCTCTCTCTATATATATATATATATATATATATATATATATATATACCATCTTTAGCTTGTTGCCTACCAAATGAATACACTTAAAGCTAGCCTGTGTCATGCATTTTGAAGGTATTCTTTGAAGTCTCTAAGCTAAATTTCCACTCTTGTTGGGTGTTTCATGCTTTAAACCTTAAATTCAATGGCCAGACACTTTTATGTCTGTAACAACTTAGGTGCTAAGTACATTGACTCTTGTTCAACTATCTGTGACTATTTAATTCTTTCCATTGTAGAATGAAAACAATTTCCAGTAAATATATAAACAACAAGTGTGTGTGTTTCAATAAAATGTTATTGACAAAAACAGGAAGCAGGGTAGATCTTGTCTAAGCTTGAGACTTTGTCAATCCAGTACTTTCTGTAGGCCCAGAAGATAACAGACACTCATTTAAAGCTTTATAAAGGAGATAGAAGACAGGGTTTTACAACTGATGAACAAATAAGTAAGAATTTATTCAACATATTTCAAATATTAAAGATAATATTTGTTCAATGTTGTATATTTCTAAGGGCTGAGACTGGGGCTATAACCTTTCTTCTAATCCAAGTTCCAAATTCCCAGTTCTTTCCATTAGGACAAACAAGGCCAAGAATCTTGGTGAAGCCTGTGGTTAAAACTTCTACTTCTCAGCAGCCAATATCCCTGTGGGTGAATCTTGATTAACAACACTAGACGGTCATAGATAGGGGAGTAACAATGATAAGTTTGCTGTTTTCTAATCTTTATTCAGATGCAAAGTCTAAATATCTCCAGTAATCATTTCATTCCTGCTTTGAATGTTTATCTCTCAAAGCCTTCTCTTTGAACAAGGGGACAATATAGTAAGGGTCATTGTACCTTGGTCCCATGTTCGCAAATTTTATAAATTTTGTGTTAAAATGTCTTCTAAGTTAATGACATTTTAATAATCACTATGGGAATCGAAAACTATACTCACCTCATAATCTGAGTAATTATTTTTTATCAGGCTAGACTCCTCCCACAAGAGTCCAGGTGAGGGGCTTCATGCCTACTGGAAGTGCATTAGCTCTTCTAAGTGATGAACACAGGCAAATAAGCCACTGCACTTCCTGCTTATTCCAAACATCTTGCTACCTTCGTCCCCAAAGGAAAGGAAAAGAAAGAGAAAAAGGGAGAAATGGATGAAGGGAGGAAGTGGGAAGAGTGAGGAAGGGAGAAGGAGAATAACAACTTGGACACATTCCTCATTTTCCAGTAAAAATACCCACGACCTGAAAAATCTTTGGATATCAGGTGTTGTGGTTGGGTGGAAGACCAAAGTGTACAGAAAAAGAATGCAGTGCCAGAAGACAGCATAGCACAGAAAAACACACCCTGTTCCAAAGCACAACAGTCCTGAGCAGCCTGAGGCCCACAGAAGTGAGCCACACCAGTGATGCTCTTGAGGACCAGAGAGAAAAGAGAAAGAGATCCCCTGGGTTTTGGAGTACATTTTAACCATATCTAACCTCCACTGCATATCAGAAATGCCCACAGTGCCATTCTAAAGACTGGGCAAATGTACTGTTTCCTCACCACAGTTTCCACACACTCCACACACAGCCCTCCTATTTCTTTTTTTATTTAAATTTGAAACAAGGTTGTTTTACACATCAAACCTGCCCCTCTTCCCCTATCACCCCCACCAAACCCCAGCCATCCCCTTTTTGCTCCCCAGGGAGAAGCTCTCCTATTTCTAGGTCATCATCATTTAAATTGCCTCAGATTTGCTTTTGTAGGACACTTTATTTAATATCCACGAACACCACAAAGGCTTTAAATATCAGTTCACTCTCACAAAGTAGCCACAGCTCAAAAGTTGCTCCTTTTAACATGGCATGCAAGTGGCATGATTCCCTGAGATCTGCCTGTTCACTCAACATTTTTTTTTACCTTGGAATTCTATGAACAGCTGGGCAATTTTCTTAGAGTTAATGCAAAAGGGAAGATTTTAAACCTTCCCTTTTAATTTATTTTACAATGTGCAAATCTCTTCCAAGAAAGCTTATTTACACTGAAAGTCATCAGCAAATATTTCCCTGTAAGAATATTTTCAGGAATGCTTGAATTCTACTTTCCTTCCTTCCTTCCTTCCTATCAGCTGGAGATTGAACCCAAGGCCTTATGTATGAGCCTCTGGTACTTCAAGTTATTGTTAAAAACCATTTCTAAGACATTTTTACTTTCCCTGAATAATGTACACATTATTCATATGAGGGAATTAAGTGTTCTTTTGTATTTCCCCACCCTGAATTCTGAGATTGTTTTCGTTTTCCTATGTGTAACCCATAAAGTAAATCTTGCTAAATATTTTAATTTTGCTTGATTCCAAAGCTTGTTTTCTTTGTTCCCTTAAGATCTGGAAGAATTCTTTCTAGTACTCAAGTCTAACTACAGCTATCATAGGGCTTTGTAGCTTCTTTCCTCCTCTGTCTGCTATCTGAACCAAAGCAGTTGTAAGCTGCCTCTCTGACACAAATATCATTGTGTAATTGTGTGAAGCATACACATTAGTGGCTCTTTACTTCTCACTTCCTTTAATTGCCCCCCCAACTGCTACCCACTAATAAATAGACCATTTTCCTACAACTTTCCCCCCATTCATCTTTAGTTACCTGTGACATATTTTACAGAGATAACACTTGATTTTTATATGGTGATTCAGAAGGCATCACTGGACCTTTCTTGTCCAAGTACTATAGTGTTAATTCACCAAAGTGGCCATTTATAATTTTTTTTTTGGCTGATAGCATTTTCAGATTAATACTCATTCTGAAATTTTGGTCTCTATCTCTGACTACAGGAATTGGCCCTAAACTCAGATCTTTACATAAAACAATCACATCCTTCTCTTGTTTTTATATCCTAAAAGTATGCAGTTCTTCATAGAGTAAAACATGAAACTGCAATGCTGCATAATCTCAAAAACTGTGATACTGTTTAGGAAGACATCCTTTCCTCTATTTTGCAAGGGCAGACAGAGAAGCATTTGACCTTGAGTTCAATTGAGAAGGACTATGGACCTTGATACTTTTGAGCCTCTGTAGTCATTAAATAATATTATGCATAGCATAATCACAGCCCTGAACAAGTGCTGTTTTTTTTATGGGAGATTTCCCCCCCCCCCACCTTCCAGTCCAGCTGTGCTGTAGCATGCTTTCCCAGTTGGTAGTTTCTCTGCTTTGAGGGCAGTGTTTAAGTCAAAGCTCTGAAAACATAGTTCTGCTCTGTTGACTGTAGAGTATGGAGGTCAAGTGGAATTTTGGCACATTGTTATGATCCCTCCCCTTCACTAAACAAACTTCAGTACATACACATATACTTTGTAATAAACACAACACACAAGTATTGATGGTATAGTCTCTAAAGGACTACCAAATGCATCAAGAATAAGGAAAACATCCTAATGATTCTTTCAAACATGAATATATTTAATTCTAGTTGAACAATCTTTCTATTTAGTTTCCTCAAGCTTTGATGACATACCACAATGGGCTGTTTATCAACAACTTAGAAAAATGCTTGATTCATAATTAAACTCAGTTTATAAATTGGTACTGGGGGGAATAGTGCCACACTGTCCAAGAAAGTTTGGTGGATGATAAATTACACATTTTCCTCACCCATAACAACAAATCTCAAAAATGTGAATGCTTTGATGTAACACAATAATCTTATCTAAAAATTTCTGTTTTAAATATCTATTTCCAGCTTTACTGAACTAAACAAAAGATCTAACTAAGTTAGAAAATCCATTTAGATACCAGAAGCATGCTCATATAGGTGCTGCATCCCTGAGCATAGAAAGGCCTGGTGCTCAAAAGACATAGCACTACATAGATTCCATGTGTTTCTGAGGGGAGTTTTATAGCAATTCTTAGTTTATTTATTTTATTTTATTCTTTTTTTCATTAAGAAACTTCTACTATTCATCTTAGTCTTATTTTCCTTTCAGTCAAAAAACAGAAACAACTGAGGCTAAGTAATGGATATTTCTTAAGAATCCTAAGACTGGGTGTATCTTAGTACTAAATAATGTAATTTTTGATTTGTCTTCTGACTTTGTCTATTTAGAATTACAAGAACTCTAGTTTTCAACTGCAACTTGAAAACATGTTGGGTAAAAATCTTGAGAGGAAAATAATAACATAACAGGAATTCTTAGTCTTGTGCCAGATATTTTACATATACTCTTATTTAATTCTCATAACTACAAGATGGCGTATTATTTAATCTAGCTGTAGATGACTGAGACCATAACTAAAACAATGTATGGACCAAGGATTTGGTTCTAAGTCCCCATTTTCTGTTCATTTAAGAGCCAGGATCTTTTCCTATTCTATGCTGCCTCCTAACTCTGAAGGATGCTCAGAACTTTGAGGGAAAAACTAACTCGATGCATTAGTTTATTATATGTTCTCTAAAGCAATTACTGCTTTAGTGAGCTATGACATAGGGAAACCTTGGAGCACTATCCTTAAAGTGGTTAGACAAGTCAATTTAATGAAATGGATGGCAGTTCTTGGGTTGCAAATGGTTGAAGAATAATGTGTGTGGGGCTATGGGCTGTAGTACCAGAAGCAACATACACACATATGCTTGCATGTGCTTAGAAACAGGTCTGAAAGGACACATAAAAGAATGGTAGGTACTTCTGTTCAGCAAGCTAACAACGAATTGGGGAAAATTTCACTTTTTAATGTATATTCATCACTGCTGCTTACATATTTTGTGTGCAGTTGCATGTATCACATTCACAATGAAAAATAATTGAATGAATTAGTCGAATAGTTTTCAGGCACCATTCATCCTAAATAGTGACCCAGGTGATTAAGCAACTTTAACCTCACAAAGCACAACTGCGGTTTTGGTTCACTGTTCTGTGAGCAGTGCCCCGATGCTGTGCATGCAGAGCGAGGGCCCAAAGTCACCACATGTATCACACTGTGCCGTACTGAATATCAACAGAAGGCAATAACTGTTATTTCAGATGCAGCATGGCCAAAATAGAGCTTGCAAACCTGCTCTTACCATTCCTCCACCAGGTTTGCCCATCTGTGCATGTGGCACTATCATTTCGCAACTTGCCTAAGCAGAAACCCGAAGTGGCACCCGTGGTTTAAAACAACAGCACACCCAACCCGACCCACTTGTAAGATTTCTTGACTCATTTCTCTCTAAAGCAGTGGTTCTCAACCTTCCTAATGTTGCAATCCTTTAATGCAGTTAATGCAGTGGTGGTGACGCCGAATCATAAGATTATTTCTGCTTCTACAGCACAACTGTAATTTTGCTATGGTTGTGAATCATAATGTAAATATCTGTGTTTTCTGGTGGCTGTAGATGACTCTTATGAAAAGGTCTTTGACCCCTAAAGGGTTGCAACCCACAGGTTGAGAATCACTGCTCTAAATTCTTGTGCTAAGTTGCCTCATCTCCTGCCTAGGCTACTAGAGATCCCAGCTGATGGTATTTCTGCTTTCATATTTGTAGTTTATTCAGCAGTCAGAGAAATCTTATAGTTCCTCAGTTGACCATCTTCAGCGACTCCTTTTTGCATGAAAATGTGAGACTTCTGTTTCTGAGCCCGTATTTCTTACTCACTAGATGCTAGCCATTCCCATCTGCTTTCTGCTTTTCATGGGGATCATTTGGGACTCTGGAGCTTTGTATATGCCCCCACCCTGTTCCTCGGATACTCCTTTCTAATTGACTACATGAATAATACCTTATCAAAGTGGAATGCAGCGAGTGTAAGTTGTGTAAGTTTGGTCACTGGATTTGGTACCTGGTGGTCCTATATTTTAATGCCTGTCTGAATCATTTCATGTTTTCCCCATGATATTTGTGAAAATCAACATGGTCCATCATGGGGCTTGGCAATGGTTCTAACAGCAAACATTTCCTTGGTAAAAAACAAAAATCAAGGGAAAATAATAGGTCTTAGAAGCTCCCCTGGTTCTTCTTCCTATCTTCTTGAGTCTGTTTTCAGCCTCTGCAGTAAGACTGAGCACATAGGAAGTGGGGAGGGGGCAGTGAATGGAGAGAGAAGTAGTAGAAAGAGAAGGGGAGGAGAGGAAAGCACATGCAACTAGGAAGATTGAGTTAGGGTAGGAATAGAAGACAGGAGAGAGAGAGAGAGACAGAGAGGGAGGGAGGGAGAGAGAGAGAGAGAGAGAATGAACAAACATAAAAGAAGGAGCCATTATTGGTTTGAAGAGAAAACTGAACCTAAAGAAAGGTCTATAGATCTACAAGACTGCCACCAACTAACAATTTGAGCAACCGTGGAAAGGCTATCATAAATGCCCTTCCTAGACAGTGAGATCAACAACTAACTTATCCATCATCATGGAGCCCTCATCTAGTACATGTTGGAAACAGAAGCAAACACCCATAACTAAACACTGAGTCGAACTAGAATCCAGATGCAGAGGGAGAGGACAAGACCAGGTTGCAGAAACACATAGAGACAGCTGACCTGAACAAGGAGGAGCTAACGCCCCCCCCCCCCACTGATAGCTGGGAATCCAGCATGGAACTGACTCAGACCCCCTAAATATGGGTCTCAGCTAGAAGGACTAAGTAGTCTAAGGGACCTCAGACAGTGGAACCAGGATGTATTCCTGGTGCACAAAAGGACCTTGCGGACACATCCCCCATGGAGGGTTACTCCCATAACCTAGAGACAGGAGAGAAGTCCTAGTCCCTACTTCAAATGACTTGACAGATTTACATGACCCACCTGGATGGCATTGCTCTAAATGTGGAATTGGGGTGGGGGAATAGAAGGGGAAGGTGGTCAGGGAGGGGATGAGGGAGGGAGGGAGGGAGAGAGTGAGAGGGAACTGGGATCGACATGTAAAATAAAAATAAAAAAATAAAAAAAATGTTCACACACACACACAAAAGACTGAGGTCAGTGAGAAAAGATCTCTGGTAGACACATTGGGAAACCTTTGGCTTAGAAATATAAATTAAATGTTCTTCATGTCAATAACAACTATAATACAACATATTCAAAACTCACATAACTTACTTAGTCAGATGTCCAAAGAGGATTTTCATGGTGTCATGATTTGGTGGAGGAAGATTTTTTACTAGGGACTTTATAGTTTCAATTCTTGCATTGCTGTCTTGTTTTTCTGAAATGAAATAGAAAAGAAAGATTAGAAAAGGCGGACATTCCATACTTATATGAGAGGGTTTCTAAGGAGATTTTTGGACTATGACCTAGCAACTAACAGTACTGATCATTGGTTCCCACCTGGTTTGTTTTTACTCTAAATTAGACTATACTCACATCAAAACAAGACACAAGACAAGGTGATTTTGGTGCAGTATTTGCTGATTAGATATTGAATTGCTTTTTTATATTGTTATTTTCAAGGCATGGGGTGAATAATGCTTCCCAAGATGTTCATGATTTTTAATCCTTTGCGAGAGAATCTTTGAAGGTGTGAGCAGGTTAGGAACTGACACAGCAAGACATTTCTGGATTGCCTGGTGGGTCATGTGATCTCTCAGGTTCATATCACAGGCAGTCAAGGAAATGACAGAAAGTAAGGAGTTGATAATGAAAACAGAGAAGGGCTATCTGATACAGGAGAAGCCACACAAGACTGGAAAAGGCATAGACACAGAACCTGTGGAGGAAATGGACCTGTCAGTATTTAGAGTTATGCTCAGTGAGAGTGATGGCAGATTGCTAACCTTCAAGATTGTAAGATAACAAGTTCATGTTCTTTGAAGCCACATGTTGGCGTAAGGACACATAGTGTGATTTAATTATGAATAGGCTGCAATTATTGTAAATATTCCATTGTAGTTTGGGTTTTATGAAAAATACTTTTGAAGGAGTGGAGAATGTATTTGTAATAATTTTTATGCCCTTTTACTCTCATACATTTTGTTTTTGCTGATACTATAAGAACATTAAAAGTCTCTCAAAAGTCAGAAGTGTGAAACCAGGTAACTTGCATGATTGAAATAGGTATTTGTTTACAACTGCACGCCCCACTGATTGCTTCCTTTATGCTGTTCCTGTCAGAGAGAGGTGGTGAATGGAAAATGAATCTAGCTCCTTTGTACATGTGTTGTTTTTGCCAGGACCTTCCACTATAGAGTTGTAAATATCTATTCCCCTTCATCACTTACTTCCCATTGAACTATGTGTCACCTCTGACAATATGTTCTCTTTCACTTCCAACCTAGTGTTCCTCAAAATTCCAAAGAACTGTTTATTTGGCTCATGATATATGGGAAAATAGTACATGAGATGGGTACCCACATAGTGTCCATTTTCTTCTTCCTTAGCATGATAATACCATTATGAACAGGAAGATGACATGTCTGGTCAATGGGAACGTTTCACCATCTCCTCTGTGGATGGGGTGGCCATGTGATCAGGTCTGGCTAATGAAAGCCAAAGTTATGTGGGAGCTCTGAAGAGGTTATATGCTGATTTTATTTGTAGGCCATTTAACCTTTCTTATTTCTGCATCTTAGAATGTCTTTACTGTGTGATGAGGTTGAGAATTGAGGCTGTAAACGTGTTAGAAGGAGTGGCTTTGTGGAACAGCAAGACCTGGGTTTCTTTGACATATGAAAATGATCCTTTGTGTCTTTGCAGGTGGATCACTGATACCAAGGCAAATAGTTCCTATAAAGATGTCCTTCTAAAACCCTAATACATAATTTCTTGTTAATAGATACATAGATTTTTATAGGCTAAGGAAGAGTCAGTTTAGAAGCTGGATGTTTCTATGCCATGTTGCAAAAGAAACATTTTATAAGGCATTATAAGAGAATGTTCTGCCTAAAGTGGAGTGAAGGCAGCCTTCCTGGTAGTACCCTGCTTAGAAGCTCTAGTCTTTCCTATTAAAACCACAAAAGTCTATAAACAATGCCTCCCACAGCCAAAGCTTCCAGAATTGCAAGTATTCTTAGAAGATTTCTAAGTGGCTTGGATCACTACACATAAAGAAAACAAAGGGGAAAAAGAAAGAGGGGAGGAAAAGCAGTTGCCATATCTTTTTCTAGAGTAGGTAGCCCCTCTGTCATGTAATGAGTGTAAGAAACAGGTATTTCACAGAGCCCCTAGTGATATGAAATCCTGCTTAATGAAGTCAAGAAAAATGGTGGAGAAGTTGGTCTTGTAACCTACATAAAACTTGCAGGGCATGCTGTATGCTTTGTAGTTAACCTTGTATAGTCACCTGTGTGCAAATGCCTTTCAGTTCCCCCATTAAATTGCATTTTCCTTTGAAACAAAGTGACTTCTATACTTGTAGGTAATAGATTAACTGAACAAGAAAGGAATTAGTGAATGAAAGACATGGGCATGGGTAAGAATGGACAGGTCTTACTTTAAATTCTGTAATAGCTACTTAGTAGCTGTGCTGGCTAGTTTTATGTCAACTTGACACAAGCTCAGAAAGGAGGGACCCTAAATTGAGAAAATGCTTCTGTCCTCTGGTCTGTAGGCAAGCCTGTACGGCATTTCTTAAATAGTGATTGATGCTGGAGGTCCCAGCCCATGGTGCGTGGTGCCATCCCTGGGCTGGTGGTCCTGAGTTCTATAAGAAAGCAGGTTGACCAGGCCATAAGGATCAGTCAATAAGCAGCACCCCTCCATGGCTTCTGCATAAGCTCCTGCCTCAAGGTTCCTGCCCTGTTTGGGTTACTGCTCTAACTTCCTTTGATGATGAATTGTGATGTGTAAGCAGAAGTCAAATAAACCCTTTCTTCCCCAGCTTGCTTTGGCCATGGTGTTTCATCACAGCAATAGTAACGCTGACTGGGATATTAGCTATGTGGCCATGTACATATTTCTTATTTTCTCTGACTAGCATCTAAAAGAGGAGTTTATTGAATAAACTGCAGTATTCAACATAGTTTGCACAAATATGAATGAAACTAAGTACCTTATAAAATGCTCATCTTTCAACCAAAACAACTTTGAGGTTCATTCTGGGTTCAGTTCACCCACTTATAGCACATAGCAATTATCTCCTTTTACTAATTATTAAAATATAGATACTATTTCTTAAAGTGTGTGTGTGTGTGTGTGTGTGTGTGTGTGTGTGTGTGTGTGTTATATGTACACATGAGAGTGCTGGTACTTACAGAGTTCAGCAGAGAGCATCAGGTCCCTTGGAACAGGAGTTACAGGCTGTTTGAACTAGCTGCCCAATAGCAATGCTGGGAAGGAAACTCAGATTCTATGCAGTACTATTAACCATGAAGTCATCACTCCACTCCTAGTTATTGATTCTTGAGTTGAATTTTTGACAGTTGTTGAATATGCAACTGCTCTCCTAGCTGGGAATGAAGTAACATGCTAAATACTTTTGTGATAGCCTGCAAAACTGATCTGATTGGAGAGGGTTATTTATAGGAAGGTTTATAAACTTTATGGTTATGTCTATAAAGATGTTTTACATTAAGAGTATTTTATAAGGTTCCTTCATTTTCTACTTACACATATATACTTGAGGAATTAGACAATTTGATAGTTATGTAGATATTTCTGACTAAGTTGTGCTGAGGGATAAAAACATAGTGAACTAAAGACAAATGAGGAATAATTATTTTTTTCTGACAACATAGAACAAAATCTTTTGGAAGGGTTATAAGAAAGCAATGTTTTCCTATTTAAATCAATACCATATAACTCTTTCATGGCATATAAATAATATAAAAAGTCTAAGTGGGGAAGCATAAAAAACCACAATTGATATATTAAAATTAAAAAGGACACCTTTTCAGTCTGGTTTATGGTGTGTCATGTTAGGATCTAGGATTACCGTCGATAAGCTAGGAATGGTTCCTGAGCTATGATGCACACAGCTTATTGAGACCATGTCAACTGTCTTCAGTTGATTCCGTGAGCCCACAAATAACAGGGTTTTCAGCTATTTCTTTCTTAGCATGTAGTTTCTCTTAAGTGTGAAGTACTCAAAATCTGAGACTATGATGTTGTTGATTTTCCTCTCTTAACATGGAGAAAGTAAAGGAACATTTTTTTTTTTTATACAGAGTTGAAGACTTCTTAGCAGAACTGTATACCAAGAATCACAAACTCTTTTTTGAAATAAGCTCCTCTGTCTGCACTTAATCCTACTTTTATTCTAGTGCCACTGAGTTTTAGATCTACTCTATGCTTTCAGTCATCTTTATTTAGTCCCTCACCTCCAACTAGTGAGTGATTTCAGCCTCTAAACTGGGAACTTTCAACTGCATACAAGACATTTATGCATTCATTTTCACCATACAACAGTGATTCTTATTAAGTTTCTGTCAACTCCTGACTTGCTAGGCTAGTCCCCATCTTCTTAAACTCCAACAAACTAGAGCTTTAAATCAACTTCTTCAAATAGTTTCCTATGCTTCTTGGAGAAATAACATCTCTCATGATATGAAATAGGCTTTAATGTTATGATAAGAATGTGGCTTTGTGTTCATTTATTAATGGTTCTTAGGACACTTTTTAAAAAAATATGGTTTATGAAAGTTACATTTGCATTTATCTGCATGAAATGTCACTACTTTAATACATTTACAATCAAAGGATAAATAGAAAAAGATATAAGATAAAGTTATATGATGATGGAAAGAGTTTGGTACAGTAAAGAACCTTGGGATGGATGACCTCTAGTCACTTTTTGGACTTATCTTTCACAGTCTTATTCTTCTTAACTTATTTGTAGATGCACACTAAATAATATTTCTAAATAGATTCTGTTACATTATATAGATTCAAGGAAAGAAAGTCTTGATTCTACCAGTACATAATTCACAGAAGTCTTATTTGTCTCACTATCTATAATTCTTAAAAGATGGCTGTATCTCTGTGTCTTAAAGAGGTCACTGTACACAGCTGTCCTTCTGAAGTGTATTCTGAACATTAACATGTCTTTTATGAAAGCAAGGTAGCCATTGTATGTCAGGATGTGTTTAGAGTATGGTGACTTCTCTGGGTTCTGTTGAGTTATGCTTTTTATGCTGTGGTTATTTCAGGATATGGTGAGAGGTTGTCCTTGTTTACAGTGATGAGTGCCATCAGGTAGCCTTCTTTCTGTTTCAGACTCTTCTACTAGAGGAACAAAGTCTTTACAATACATTTTCAATGACAAACTATGTTTTAGTTGAAGATGAAAAATTTCCCAAGTTATAACAACTGTTTGTTCAATAGTTTAAGATAATATACATTCACTTTAGGGGGAGACACTTAAGGGTGAGATCTAAATTTCACATAGTTCAAACTCATGCTGTAAATAAGAGAAGTGGCTTGTCATTGAGGAGACTGATGGAAGGGGCTTAAATTTCTTCTCTGCTTTACAGTGATGGATAAATCACTTACACTCTGGAAGGTTCTTAGTCTTTAAAACATAACAAAATATATAGAGATGGCAGTATTTCTGTGGAATTGAATGTTTTCACACACATTCATACATGTTAAATGCACATTGAATAATCTTCACTTGGACAAGATTTCTTAGGTTGTTACCAGCTCTGCCACAGCAATACTCATTAGTCAAGATCATGTCTAAAACTAAACAAAGCCAGCAATTTTACTATTTATTTACTTTTATTTTTCCCTAATATATAATCATTTAGTGGTTTCTTGTAAAAAGTCACAGAATATGATAGATTTTTAATCACATAACATACAAGCTATCAAAGTTGACTTGGTTAAAACTTGTAAGTAGAGTTTATGGAAGTAGAGGCATGATTGCAATAAAGCATCTAGGCACTATCAGGGCCTTGATATTTATCTATGCTTACAACTTTTACTTTTATGAGAGTCTGTGCTCCTTATCGAACCCTCTAGAATACAGAAAAGCAAGGTCTTATAGTTAATTAAAAGGAAGGAGCATTCTTGATGTGTGAAGATGCCTGGCAAGTTTAGTTTGAAGTACTGATAAGCCAGGTTAAACAGTTTAACTGAAACTGAATCCATGTGACATTAAGTAGGACTGTTTCCTTCTTTAGTGGGGAGTTTCTGATAACTACATCTGATCACCTGGTTTGAAAAAGTCACACAGACTTTCTAGTAGTTACCTTTTCATCTAGGAAATGTCAGTGCCTTACCCATTTTTGAAATAAAGTAGTTTTCATTGATGAATTTAAACAATGGCAACAACTCTCTATCATCAGTCAATGTTAAGAACAAGAATACTCTAGCCAGTACCTGCCATAGGCCCATGGATTCTTTAAGTGGCGAAGCTGCTCACTGGCAGCTTTTAGTACCATTTCTAGAGGCTATTTCTGGTCCTGATGTAGGAAGAAGTAGTCATTTAGTGCTATCTCAAGCCAAACTGGCCACCTTCTTTTTACTAAAATATAGCATTTCTTGGTTTGTGGGATGCTTGGTTTGTGAGAGCATAACGATATCACAATAGAGAAAATCCTCATGCTATTAGAAGCCTTGCTAATGAGCATCTTAAGACCAATTTCTTTTTTTTATTTCTTTTTTTTAATGATAATATTTTTTATTTAAATTTGAAACAAGCTTGTTTTACATGCCAATCCCAGTTTCCTCCTCTTACCCTCCCTCCTCTGTCTCCCCCTAACCACCAACCATCCCATCCCCTTTCTGTTCCATAGGGAGGGTGAGATCTTCAATGGGGAATCTTCAAAGTTTGTCATACTATTTGGAGCAGGCCTAGGCCCTCCCCCATGTGTCTAGGCTGAGAGAGTATCCCTCTATGTGGAATGGGCTCCCAAAGTCCATTTGTGTACTAGGGATATATACTAATCCATTACCAGAGGCCCCATAGACTGCCCAGTTCTCTTAAGTAACACCCACGTTCAGGGGGTTTGGATTGGTCCTATGCTGGTTTCCCAGCTATCAGAAGACCATTTTCTTTATCTGCCCCTTTATTCCTCTCAGCAGTCAAGAGTCAGAAATATTAAGTACATTTGTCTTTTAAATAATTTATAGTGGGCTACACATACATGCATACATATAAATGAAGAAAGCAATACTTAGCAGGCTAATACAGATTTGGTCTGAGTCTTTGTCTATCTCTGATCCCGAGATGTAACAAAACAAAATATGTCATAAGAGATGTTTAACTATAAGGCATGTTATAATACAGGTGTTGATGAACTTTCTTTTCTTTCTTCTTACTCAAGTAATTATCCAAGACAACTGTAGAAGTAAAAACATGTCTGAGATGTTACTTTGGTTGGCTAAAAAATTCAAAATAATTTAGTATTTCAGAAATCAATGAGATTAAATTCTATTTAACCCACTTTGGAAGGTCTTCAAGATTATCACAATAAACTACTTTATCCTTAAATATATTTAGGGAAAGTAAAACTACTGTCTTTTCTTCTTTTCTGTAACTGTATTTGCTTTTCTGAGACCCCCCAGTGTACTAACCTTACATGGGAAGGAAGTCTGGGGAACACTGACATTTAAGACTCTAAGTAACTTTTAAAGAGAATTATCACTCAGGGGTAACCAATTTTAAGATAATTATATTTTCTAAAATTCATCAAACTAAAACTGGCTTGTGTGTGTGTGTGTGTGTGTGTGCGTGTGAGAGAGAGAGAGAGAGAGAGAGAGAGAGAGAGAGAGAGAGAGAGAGAGAGAGAGAGAGAGAGAAAGGGCTGAGCTAGCTCTTTAGACTAGCCTGAGCAGTGAATGAGTCCCAGATATGTGCCTCTCTCCACCTTCCCAGAACTGGTGTTTGAAATGTGTATCACCACATTTGGCTTTTCATCCTCTGTGCTGAGCACTGAACTCAGGTCCTTGCCGTTTACTGAGTAAGCTGAATCTTAAACCAAACCTGCTATCCTCATTTTTGCCATGATGCCTCTGTTTATCTGAACTGAAAAGTGAGGCGGCATCTGACACTCCATCAGCAGTTTTCACAGGCGGAGCAGAATTCCACTTTCTTTTCTAGAGTTGCTGTTTTCAGAGTAATTTGGGAAGTACTATGGTGTCCAAGCACATTTCTATAACTTAAAAATGATACCACTTCATTCTTAGGGATAAGCTGTGCTGAGAAAAAAAACAGCCCACTGGTTTATTTCTTTGAAATTCAGTTCTGCGAAATTTCTCTTTAAATTAGGTTTATGTATATCTAGTTTTATAAGTATTTTTTTTTAAAAAAAATCTTAGCATTGTGAGTTGTTTGAACTCTTTCTCATTGTAAACCAGTAATATATTACAAATATTTAAGAGGCTGTTCATATTAATTACTCTCTTTGTACATGTCCATGAGTGTAGAAATCTCACTCTTCAAGGTTTAAGTTTTTCAAACAAGTTTCTTACATTCCAGTTCTTTTCATGGGTAGACAGATTAAACTTTCAGGGATTTAAAATCTCACATGAAATTAATAGAATCTATCTGAAAAAAGAAAACACAATCTAAGAAACTCTTTTCTGTTTGGAGTTTAAAGATTTTTTTTTTTTTTTTTAGGAAAGGCATATTAAATTTTACCCAGAACACTTGTACTAAACAAAAGACCCCTGAAGATGAGAGAATTTTTGGTACAGTAGTCTCCTTGACAGTTTATTTGACATGGACACACAGCAACACCGAGAGGAGGGGACAGTTCTGAATTAAGCAAACAGTAAAATCCTATAAGAAATGGATTATAAAATCATTTCATGATTCAGCTCCCTCCTCCCCTCCAAATTGGACAATTGTGAAAGAGGAAAACAGGCAACACGTGGAAACTTTAGTCAGCATCTCCGAGCTGGGGATGATAAACACCTCTGCCTGGCCCCGGCATTTATCAGGACTGAGATATTATTACCACATACAGTCACAGCATGGTTACTGTTATCATCGGAAAAAAGAGCCAGCTAATCTTAATGGTTTGTAAAGCCGTTACCTGCACTGGTCTGACATTTATCATGATCATTTTACCACATGGGTCCTACATAGCAAAGGTCTTTTATCTGGAAGGGACATCACTATGAATTATTATTTGCAGCTAGGTAGAAAATTGTATGTTGTAGATACCTTTTCTCATTATAAATCACATAGTCACATCCCACCATTTCACCCAGAAAGCTGCTGAGCCTAGGCTTTTTGCCACAGCTTGGTTTTCTTTCCTCCTCTCTCTTTTTATAATTTCTCAAAACCATGCCCCTCCATTTTTATTAGAATCTTAAACATAATTTTTGGTGGCAGCATTTGTATGCTAACAATATATATAGATGATGTTTATAATTACAATAATTTTTGGAACATTCTGTAAACGGACTATGCAGGTGCTTTAGGTGTGTAGTAATGTGACAGGTGGTACACTGCTTATTTTAAATGATTCTTCTCTCTGACTTGCTGCCCAGACCATCCTCTGTTTTGAACCTTATCAAAGAATGCTTACCAGTAGGTCAGACAAAGTTTCATATGCTGGTTTAAAATAAAGTATTTATGACATTTCTTGCCCCCAAATATTTTGCTTGAAAATGTGTTTTCACAAGGAGTAAAATAGTTTTATTTTGTTAGACTGGAACTTTGAACAACTCTGGCTTAGTAGGTTAGAATGCAATTGAAGATTCTTTTAAATGCTTTGCTCAAAAAGATGCTTAGATTCCGTCTCAAACTACCAAGTCCTAATGAAATGCATGGACACAGAATGTGGAAGAAATTAGACATAAAAGGTCTGATGTTTTAGAACCACAGGACTAAATCAGTAAAGTAATGTGCATTAATCTAACAATGGAAAACTTCAATGCACAGCCCAAGTTGTTTACCATGGGGAGAAACAAACAAACCCTCTCTTTTAAAAAGATTGAGGCAACTAATCTTCTGAAAGAGATATTTATATATTTTCTTCTTTCTCAAGTGTTCCATTAGGAATAAACAAGCCAGAAATGCTGCACTTTTATAATGAAGAGGGAGGAGACTTCTTTGCCATTTTGCATTTAGGAAGAAATGTGCAAGAAGAATGTGACAATTTAAGCAAATCAAGATTGTTTCAAATGGATCACAAACGGGACTTGGTGGAGTATTTTATACTAGCATGTGAAGCAAGCAGTAAATTTGAAAGGAGGATTTTCTCAATGGTCTAGTTCTGATGTGTTTTCCCATTTCTTTGTGTGTTTAAAAGTGGTTTGGATGTGGTGTTTAATATTGCTATGGCTCTTTTGCAAATGAGTTCTGGAGAAATATTCACACATGAAGGAAAGCTGGTGTGCTGTGCTGCTAACAGCAGCTGGTGGGTACAAATGAACTACACATATTCTGGGTTTGTATTGAGCAAAAATAAACACATATCATCCCACTTAAAAAAAAACTGTCACTTTTATTTTATTATTTTTATTTATTAGTTATTCTAAATGCTTATAGTCTTCAAAAGTAGAGCCCTCTCCCTTTGAAGAAGCCTAATCTTCATGTTTAAAAGCTGAAACAATAGCAACTTAACTGGAGGGCATCATTTTGTAGGAAGAGGCATCACTTCGCCTGAATTGTCACACTAGTCCTGGTCCAGGAATCAAATAGATATTATTGCAGATGTCCTCCAAAGTGATCTGTTTCTGTTTCAGAGACTAGCTGAGAGATAACACTTGCTGAATTTGAGGTCCAGGAGAGGCAGCCATTTATGAAGCTAACCTGTATGTACTAAAGTTACTCACAAGCAGCTGCCCACAATTAGGTTCAGTCTTCTAAAATTTCATTGTAAAATGGTGGCCTATTACTCAAACGTATTGTCTTGCAATATAATGAAAGTCTGTGTTATTCCCAACAAATGAGCAAGCAACCTACACTCCCGCTTTATCCTTTTATATTTCAGGATGGTGCTTTTGTTTGAATTTACCACCATCTTGCTGTTGTAAACCCCCCCATCACACACACACACACACACACACACACACACACTTGTGCGCGCGCGCGCACACACACACACACACACACACACACACACACACACACACACACACTGCATCCCGGGAGCATTTACAATAATTAGTGAGAAGCTTTGCTGCTTGGAATCTCCCCCTTTCTGGGGAGCTGGGCGAATTTTTGAGTGCTAATGAAAGTCAGAGACTTCTAGCAGTGGTTGAGCCAGGCACCGCTCCACAGACTGTGAGCTTCCCACTGTGCGGCAGTGCATGCTTCCTGCTGTTATGTTTACCATAGTTTTAATGTCTGTGAAAAAATTCCTGATGCAACCGAATTATGCTGTGCCCTTTTGTTTATACAACCCTACCCTTCCCTGGCCACTCGCTGCCCCTGTTTTTAACAGATTCTGGTTGTGGCTGGCCCTGTCTCCTCAACTTTGTGGCCATCTTACCACTTCAGTTCTTACAAGAACCCAGCTGATTTGCAGCCTCACTTGCAAAGCCTATCTATACAGAAGTTTTGAAGGAATACATACACACACACACTCACACACACACACATGCCCCACACAGCCTGCTTTTGAGGTACCCAGCACAGCCCTCTTCCTCTTCACTGCACTTGAATTTTATCCTAAGTAGTGTTAAAGCACAAAACTAAGTCAGCTGGTGTTGGCAATTGTAGCTTAAGATGCAAATGATTTTGGTGAAATGTGCCGTGTCTTTAAAGAATTCTCAAAAAACAAAAACAAAAAACAAACAAACAAAAACCAAACTCACTGCAAACTAAGTAGTGTGTGCTAACATGAAAACAAGCCAGTGGCAATTAGAGTTGTCCTTGTCTTAAAAATGGTTATCTCAAAGATGGCCATTCCCTTATATAGTAAATTGAATTCAGCAAGTGTGATGTACAATGAAGTTTTTAATGGGGATTCATATAACTCAATCCATTACCAAGACTCAAAAGGACGATGCAACCCCTTTCTATTAGAGGGGAAATGGAATTAATAGCAAAAATAGCACTCGAGAAAGTTTAACTTTAATGTTTCAAACTCCAGGTGCCAGAGTTTGAGGAAAATAACCAATAATAGCCATTTTTAACATATTTGATGGGACTGATTATGCAATGTGCAACTCTAAATGGCTTATAGCACATTGTAGCATGGTTCCATCCCATTGGCTACAGTGGGGTGCAGGCAGATGGATGACAGTGACAGGGAGAGAAGTGCTTTTGCTTAGCCGTGCGTTAAGATGCCATCCAGAAGCTCTGTGCACTGCAGACACTTCATTAGGATGCCAGGATAATGGTAAACTACCACTCAGAGTGACACCCCATTTCCCGCTTACTGAGCGCTCCAACCTCGGCAGATGTCAACAATCTCACAGAGCTGCGGAGCAGACCTAACTTTCCAGCCACTTTGACTCCAATTTTTCCCTTCTAACAGGGCCATACATTATGTGCAATATGTAATGACAAACACCTCACCGACAGCAAAACCTGTCCAGTTCATTAGAGCTGAGTGCCACCCTGTGTGTTCCTCCCTCTCAGAGAGGAGGGGCAGGGTGTTTGGGTGAGCAAGGTCCATTCACTATCTCACCTTCAAAATTCTTACTGCAATCCAATTTGCTGATGAACTCAAAGTGTTAACTGCACAGTGACCTCTGATTTTAAATGGCTACTTTTTGATCAGGGGAGAGGTGACTGTTTCTTTTAATTAGTTCCCATTCCAACAGCATGGGTCTTTAGAATTCTTTTGTTAAAATCTTAGACTCTTTCAGTGTGGTTCTTACTTGTCTGCCAAGAAAAGGCTCTCTGAAGCATCTGGATGGTATTTCCTCTGCAATGTAGAACTTGAGGCCATTTACACACCTCCTTTCCAGGGATCCAAGCCAAGAGGAACTTTTTTCCTATGATGTAAATCCCACTTTCTTTCTATAAAGAACTAAGGTGTGTTTTAGATGAGTGAAAAAAAATCTCCTAACTGGAAAAATAATAGTCTGAAACTGGCCATTATGATGAAATGACTGCTTCACATTCTGTGATCCAAAGCACCCTCCTAGAAGCTCAAAGGGTCAGAGGCATGGCTAAAGCACACACTGTGTTCTTGGGTGGTCATCACTTCTAGGTAAAGACACAGTGTGAAGAAGTCACAGCAGAGGATGAATTTGAATATGAACTTTTGGTGTGATACCCTCTATGAGGAACTGATGCAAACTATGACTTTTGGTTTGAAATGGCATCTGGCTGGCAACACCTAAACCTCCTCTTGGGACTTGCCACTGAAGGTGCTCAAAGACAAACTCCAAAGTAAGTCAAACAGAGACTGACAGTCACGACAGTAATAGAACTTAAGAACAGCTTCTTGGAAGACATGCAAGAACTGGGAAGTGCTGGTGTTGGGACTACCTGGGCCTTTGAACTAGTTGAACACAAAGCCCACCTTTCGAAATGCAGGCAGAAGCTTCCCCAACCTTCTTCAACTGCCATTTTAGATTCAAAGCTCCAGAACTATGCTGATCAGAGAGCGAGGTGCTGATCTGTTAATGGTCTTTCTCGACATTTTCCCCCCTCTTGTCCCCTTCTCACCTGTTGCCTTCCCTTTGCACTATGGGATAGGTTTTTTGTTTACCTTGGATAATTCAGAGATGGTGATTTCCATTAAATATCCATGACACTGGAGGAAGATGGAGAGGCTAAGCAAGTACTTCCCCTTTTACAATGCCAAGCCATAGCAGGGCATAGCACTACCGTTGGAGAATTGTAAGAACTAATTGTGAAACTGTCATTCAAATCACGTGTACAAAAGTCATAGACTACAATAGAAGTGGAAGGCTAAAGGAAACATACATAGAGTGCTGGATACTTTTTTTCCTTTGAGATGAACAAACATAAAGTCTTCAACATGTGCAAAACCGTAGCTCAGATAAAGGACAAGTGCCCAGAGAAGTCTACAAGTTTCACAATGACTACAAGACAATTAGGTAACTCAACATCCATTGAATTTTATGAAAGTTATGTATTGAAAACTCTCACAAATACAGCAGGGGAATATGGTAAGATGAAAAGATACTGGACAAAGCCGAGGAAGGACCAAGGGTAAAAATACAAACTAAATCCCATTAAAGGTCACATTTTTACTATAGAAAATTAGATCAGTGATCTGGACCACAAACTGAAGAAATTTCCCTAGAATATTAAAACATAAATAGCAACGAAGAAGACATGCTCAATATAAGAAAGCTGGTAAATTCTCTTTGATTTATATGTTTGTAAATGCTCTGGAAAAATGATAACATTAGAAAAATGAATAGGAATCTAAATGTAATGATCAAAAGTGAAGTTGAAGAAAACTCCTGTGATGAGAAAAAAAAATTGTCCACATGAAAGGCAATAGGTTCTAACACAATATAACTGAGTAGAAATATTTTGGTAAAACTTTAGAACGATGAATATAAAGTATTTTCTTACAAACACTCAGCTAAATACATGACCAAATAAATTCACAGGCTTCCCTAAGACTTTTATCTCCAAGTCCCACAAAACAAAACACTAATAAAAGCAAAAACATAAAAACCTAAAGCAATACTTGATGAGTTTATAGGAGAAATTTTGTTCTCCCCAAATTATCTACATCTTCAAATTGTCATTTGTTTGCTAAGTCAACAGAAAGATATTCTCATATATTCAAGGCTGATACTACTGATAGTAGCACATCTTTCTTGAAAGTAAACTTGAAACTTATGAAGTCTGCCCACTAAAAGGTCAGAATATCCCAAGAATAGAGAATCACAGGAAAATCTAAGCATCTACTTAGTTTGGATCCCAAGCCTGGGAAACTCTTTGCATTACAGTTCCTTGGCTTCTGTTTTGCTCTTGGTGGCAGAAATGCTTGGCAGTGTCCTCTACACAACTGAAGTGAAGGCTCTGGAGATGGGCAGCAATCTTTCAAAAACAATGACTAGTGCTGTCCATTCTGTAATTTAGTAACAAATGTGTACAGAGACATTGTGCTGCAAAGAGATTACATCTGTTTCCTTTCTCTGGCAAAAATTAAAGCTGTAGAGAGGTCAGAAGTTGTGTCCATGTCTATTGCTAAGAGTTCTTAGTAATCAATCATCTTCCTATAATAATTGTTTTGAAGTAATTTGGTGAAAGACAGTTCAAGTGATGAAGGCTGAAAAATGAAGTAAGAGTAGGTACTATATGAAATTTTGTATATCATATATGCTTTGAAATTATGAATGTTAGGAGTGAACACAAGTGTAGTATAAACAAGTTGGAAGGAAATAGCTTTAAATCAGAATAAAATTTGGAGTCAGTTTTGTATTATCTCTATTTGTGTAGACTTCAAGTTAATTTTAATTTTTTAAAAATCTGTTAAGAAAGCAACTTAACATGAATTGGAACAAACATTTAGTTACCCACAACTCATCCAAACACTTAAGTAGAAAGCTTGGTAAGAAATATACCCATATATTAATTGGGGTAAATAATGTGTATTTTTAAATTTTAAAATATTTTTCAGTTTTTATGATAGTATAGGTTTATGACAATAAACAATAAAATTAAGGCTCAATGTTTGCATTATGAGAACCTTTAGTTTAGTTTATTTTGCAGAAAAGTAAACTTACACAGGTCAAACCATTTTTTAGAAAAGTAATATTCTCTCCTTCTAAAACTTTCCTCTAGGTATTACTAGTGCTGTTGACCTTTTTTTTTTTTTTTTTTTTTTTTTTTTTTTTTTTTTTTTTTTTGTGACTGTGTTCCAGAATCAAGTAGAAAGTGTTTGTATTGGCCACTTTATTCTTCTTATTGGAGGAGCCCTTGCAGGGCAAGTACAGAAAGCAGAAAACCCAAAAGAATATATATTTGCAATCTGAAGGAGCAAGGACCCCACATTGTGATATGTGAAAATATATTCTAATTCATCTTCTAACTTCAGACCTTCTCCAATTATATAAGTTTTAGGGAATTCTATTGCCTACTGGACTGTGCCTTTGAATAGTGTAATATGAAACGTAAAAGTCATGGACACACAACACTACTATGCAGAAGCAAAGCTGTGGGTATATTGTCAAGTTTAAAAAGAAAAAGGCAGCTGCTCACTTATACACACACCATTCAGCCTTGGTTTCTTCTTCTTCTTCTTTTTTTTCTTCAGAAAACATACCTATTAAACTTCTTTATATTTGTAAAGTTGAAAATGAGGTCGTTCTTCAGCTAATATACATGTTTAAGCCTCAAGTTTGCCTCAGTTTTCTCGGCACAGTAGATGCCCATTTAGTATTCATTGATCAGATTATCTGGGTAATTGCTTTAGTCTTTTAATGGATCTTATACACAAGCGTTGAGCAGAGAAAACCTATAGTTTCCAGTAGCTAAGCAGAGATACAAGGATCTGAAAGTCAAATCTTTAAATGTAAACATTGTTGGGTGGGCAACGAATATTTGATTAAAATTTGATCAAGAGTCTTATTAGATTCCTATGGGGCAGAATTTTGCTGGGCTAGGGCCCCACTATAGTTGGAATATTTAAGGGAGCCCCCTATTGGCTAACCATAGAAATACATGCTGAGCCCTCAGGTAGATGGCAATGTGGCTGAAAATGATTTGGGATAGAAGCAACATAAACTTCCATATTTGATTAACATAAATTCCTAAGCCCCCCTTTTAAAAAATAGTTTTAAAATTCTCTGTACTAAAGAATATAAAAAGACAATATCAATTTCCAATAAAGAACTGTAAATGAAAGCAATTCAGAAATGTTCTAAGACAATGGAATATTTTAATGAGGTCAGAGTGATCACTGCTGTGACATTTTGCAAGGGCTCTTCTCCTAAAACCATTTTATTTGGCTGAATTTAGTAAGAAAATAAAGTTATTTTCTTAGATAATCCAACCACAGCCTGCTTCCCTGCTAGACATATTCCAGGACTTCAGAAGGAAAAAAAAATAATGGTAAAGGGATGCAAATGTTTTCCTTTTCCAGCAACATAATTTTTTTTAGAAAATGTAAACATAGGCTCCTCAGGGAGATTCGACGTGAAGACTGTTTATTCCATCATTTGAATAGGACGAGACCTGGCCTTTGACTTGAACCACTACCAAATTTCAGACTGTGAGGAAATTGTTCTACATTTCCTGACAAATTGAGTTAAGCAGACATTAAGTGGGCTTTAAGAAAACAAATGGCCATCTTTATCACAGGTGGACACTGATGGCTTAATGGGGCCTGGGCTGATTGTATCACTTCTAATGGCTTGCCGGGAAGCATTAGGGTTTTTGCATAAAGAACTGGCATTGCGAAGCCGGCTAACACAGACCTGTCAAGCGCTCTGTATCCCTTTGTGCACGGAAGCAGATGTTTGTATGTATACTATGAACTGGCATTAGAGCAAGCGACAGATGCCTGTCTGAATGCCAGGTCTGTGAATCTTTACAGCATGAGCATGTTCTGAGGAGGTGCAGCCCTGCCCTCCATCATAGGTAATTCCCAGCGGGACTTGCTAAATCCCGGCTCAGTTTTCATTATTTGGCTTTCCGAGCAACTGGATGAATGTGTCTATCCTGAAAATGCAAGATGAGAGCCCTACCGAATTCTTGCAGATTTGCAAATAGCTCAGCTGTGTTTTGAACTTGGACTTTGCAGGCAGAGCTTTTGCACTGTAATCGCAACCGACTTACTCAGAGGAGCGGGTGGCATTACAGCTCTCTAATTAAAACTTACTTCAGTGTTTCTCTGCCAGGCTCCCCTCCCCTCTCCGCCCCTCCTCTCCCCCGTACCTCGGTACATTCCCACCTCAGCTCTCAAGGAAATGTGATTTGAGTTCAGAGGTTTTCCTCTCCTGTAATGTTCAAAACTTACACTCGGGTTGTCTGTCAACAATAGAAACAGGTAGCATGCAGTCCGTTAAACAAACACAGTGCCCCCCTCACTTTTATTTGACATTTTATTTGGCTGTGACAAATGAGCAGCAGTTGGATTATAACATAATTTGTCTTGTCTTTATTACCAGCACAAAGGACACCATTCATTAATTATTCTGCCGTTGCAGCTTAACACTGACTGGAAAGGTCCCTCTTCGGACAGATGGCGGGGACGATGTTATTTATATCAATCAGCCAAAATCCTCAACAAGGATTACTGTTCCTGAGACTACAATGATTTATTTCTTTTTACCTCACCCTCCCTCAACCCCTTCTGCTTTCAGAGATTTCTCTATAAAAATGAAATTTGATGGGAATCTTAAAGCAAAGCCATATTTAACCTGTTAGCTTGCAAAACAACATGCATGCTACATCAGTTTAACTGCGTGACATTAGCCGCATAGTTTTTAAACTGCTTGGGGTTTTTGATCTTTCATTCCACAGTAAAAGATTAAGGGAAGGTCTCAGGGCAGCAAGTTCAGCAGAAGTTTGCCTCTTGTGTGACATTGTATTTCAGTGGCCCATGGGACATTATATCCCTAATAAGGATATTGAGCTGTCAAGTCATTTTTTTTTTGGCTCTGTTGAGAAGAGATGATCCATCCCATTTCAAAGCCTAGACACTTTCTATAAGCTGAGGTGTTTGGCCAAAGTGAAAATACAACTAAAAACAAGCAAATGCAGAAACATTGTTATCCCCTATTTGAAATGGGGTCAAGCTGGAGAAGAAAAGGAAGGCTACCCTTTAATTTCTACTCAGTACTCACCTCTGTTTAGCATCCAGAGATGGTGGCTGGGAAGGGAGTGGGTAATTTACCTTGCTTATTTGAGGTTATCAAGGATTCTGTATAATACAGGCTGGTCAGGTACCAATAAAAGACCAGACTGAAAGCAGAGGTGTGGCATTCTTGTACGTATTTTTCAACAGTGCATCTGAGATGTGGCCATTTCTTCACTAAAAGAAATCTTTAGGAGGAATGCATGTGCACAAAAGCAAAAGGATTGTGGAGACTAAACCACTGAAAGTTCTTTTTAAAGTTCTTGCTGAATATAATAAAGAAAATGATTCAATAAGTTTTTTGTCTTCAGAAATTATTGGTATAACCTTGCTCTCCTGATTAGTTTGCAAATATTAAAAGTCCCATCAAGACAAATATCAGCAACATGCAAATACTCTTGCAGGTTGTGATTAAGATTTTAAATGTATCCTTTTGCTTTTAGTTAATGAAAAACAAAGTCTTGGAGGATCTAAGTTGTAATTTATTAAACATGAAAGGCTCCTTGATGAAATATAGAAATGAGATATATTTTGCATTTCAAAGATTTAAGCTGACAACTTACTTGCATGCAAATAAGAGCAAGATTTGTAAAAATATTTGAAAAGAAATTATTCCTGAATGTACTTATTACAATAATGTGGCATGTAGATAAGAGAAACACACAGCATTAAAAGACATTCATTTCTCCAAAGTCTTAAAATTAGCTTCTTCCTGCCATTGTGTATTAATGTTCTTCTTCAGGAATGCAGCATATTAAAGAACTGAACAGAATTAGTAATAAATTTGTTAATTACAAATTTAAGCAACACAACTGTGTTGTTTTCCCAATATGTTTTTTTCAAAAGCAGAATTGCTAATGCATTTTAATCATTTATGTATAAACATTTGAGGATAAAATATTCTGAAGTTTATCAATTTCAAGAGCTGTTTATTTGCTGGTAAAATAGGCCATGTTATACAACATATATCTTATCATTTTTGCTCATCAAATCCCCATTTGCTGAATGCAAATTTCCCTGGTCTAAGTGCTCTTGCACCTCAATTTAAATGAATAATAGGATTGACTCTATTAAAATCAGTTTAAGGTTGCCATGGGTGACATATCAGTAGGGTTAAAATGAGGGAAAAAAGGTCATGGAATCAGTCCTTACAACCTGTTTTTTATCATAATGAAGCATATGTAAGACTAGACGAAGGTTTAAATAACAATATGTCAATTAGGCAGTATTTAGTTTGTAGGTCATCTTTTAAAAAATCTTTAAAAAAAATCACAATGTATGCCCAATAAAATAAATGCAACAAATTATAGTGCTATCCATAAATACAGGAGTGTATTCAGTTGCAGTTGCATTGAAAATGAAGAAGTAAGCTCTTAAACTGTTATCCAAGACTGACAGATTGTGGGTTTATAGAAATAATAGAATATTCCCCCCAAAGGAGAAATAGCTACTATTGCCGCCATCTCCTCTTATGGGGCTCCAGCTAGGTGCTATAGACAAATTGACACAGAGTATTGGAAGTACACTCAACCCTTCACTTGAGAAAATTTTGTGTTCACCCCAAACTAATGAGGTTTAAAGGATTATTCATAGAGTAATCGGCAAATATCACAATACCAGGGCTAGGCTGGGAAGAGATTTGGAGCTGTTTTATGGTTTCATAAGTTCAAGCATTGGCTAGGTAATATGCACATGTCTGGACATGCTGGGGTATGCAAATATATAACTATATGCATATATTTGTAATACACATATGTAGGTTCATATGCATGCATGTGAGCATATATGCATGGATATATGTGATTGTGGTTTTAAATCTTAGTATTTATAAAGTCAATCCTATTTCTTATACTTACAATCACAACCTTAATGCTGATTTTATATTATTTATGATTCTCATTTAGATTTCACAGAATCACGTTTTTGTTACAAGTGTTATATTTCCTATCCTTTTTTTCAACTTGCAATAAAAGGGGGAAAAAAAATCTCCTTATTTGATAAGGTTACAGTGTTAGTTTAATTTTCATAGAAGTGGTAGAATATTTTGAAGTGAGTAACATTTACCAAGTCATTAGTTTTATGCAAACTAGGAAGGAAGATGAAAGAAAAAAAATTATCAATTATTTATAGATTGTTAAAATGTATCTTAGTTCACTGCTACTGTATAGAAATGACAATTAGCCAAACTTACCTTCTTTAATTAATAATGCATACATTATGCTCTTTGGGCAGCTAATCACCAGCTCTACAAATTTGTTTGACACTGTAGAAGATACCTATCACAAGTTAAAAAAAGGAACAATGCTTTGCCAGCTGCAGCCAACTCTCAGCCTCCTAGTAATGCTTAAAATACTGTAGCAGTTCCAGGGAACAAAATGGCGGTCTTTCAGCTGTTTGACATGGTGAAGATGGCACCAACCTACGGAGTGCTTCCTGCTGTGGCTCCTTATCAGGGAATGCACCTATCAGAAAATGTTTGGCTCTAGATGGAAACCCTCATTCCCCTTCTCCTGTGTCAATTTTCACAATTTTAGGGTAAACAGTTATTGCAGGAAAATTGGTCTTTTTTCTAGTGGCATTTACCCCAATTCTATACTAAAATAGGAGCATATGGCTGGACACAAGGATGCTGTTTAAAACCTGAACTCTCATGGAGAAATTAGTGTCAATGGGCACTACTCTTACCATAAAAAATCCTGATCAAACCTATGATGGCAGCATTGTACTGTCATGAGTCTGCCAAAATTTGCTTTAAATTAAATAGTAAAATAAAAACAAAAATGTAAAAATATAATCTAATAGCTGGCAAGATGGTTTAGGGGGTAGAAGGATGCACCAAACCTGATGCTCTAAAGTTGAGCCACATGGTAGAAGGAGTGAACCCTCTCCTATGAGCAGTCCACTATTCTCTACACAGGTGCCATACTGTTATTCATGCATGTACGCACACCCAGGACATACATACACACACACACACACACACACACACACACACACACACACACACACACACCCTCCCTGCAAATAATAAGTATCAGAAGCATCTATCTCCAACATGTTTAGAGATGAACAGGAAAGTCCAGAAAAATTGTAAAAATTGCTTCTATCTTCATTTTTGTGAAGATCACAAACCCAGTTTTCTCATTCTGCTCGTAAATCTGAAGGTGATGGCAGCTAGTGGGAAGCCTGTAAAAGTTACATACACACTACTAAATAAATGTAAAGGATGGGCATATTATTTATCAGAGGCCACTAAAGCATATTGTCATGTTCAGCTATATTCTTGAGTGGTCAACAGTCCAGCTGACATCGGGACCAGGTAGCCAATTGGCTGTCATT